>NC_135569.1:11561018-11683518 GCF_964340395.1 Glandiceps talaboti | reverse complement strand
GTGGTCGTTTACCGCGTAAATTACTAGTAAAATATTTCCCTTGGCTTCGCCGCAATACCTTCTTAACCTATATTCAGTGATGAATTGGGTGACAGCCATGCGAATTTATTTGTGTATGCCTTCCTCTGTCAGATTGAAAGATAAAAAACATGCAAAGTATCTCAAAGTACAGCCAAATGTGAGACCTTTTTTGCAAAGCCTACATATATTTGTAAAGAAATTCTCTTTGTTATGTATGGACGCTGAAGTTGATTTCTACTGTTAGTTTAATGTAGTGTACCATACTGTACATCTCGGGGGGGGGGGGGGTACTATATAATACATATATTGAAATATGTGTAGCCGGGAGGGGGGGGGGGCTACGGAAATTCTTGGGATCATTGGGTTACCTTTTTGGAATACCTTTTTGAGAACGCGACCACATAATTTCTACCCCCCCCCCCCCCCCCGCCGTAAATTGTGACCCAGCCTAAGCTGGACAATGTACGAGTGGAACACAATAATCCAGCTATTCAATAGAAAGAGAATTACCGATACCACCAAAAACAAGCCTCATCTAAACCAGATTGGCTCATTTATATCAATCTATTTTAGAGAGGTCGCGCGATATAGATTTGGTGAAATAGCTATTCCGTGTCACCAAGGCATACAAAAAATACAGCTACTAGTAAGATCACACTAACCTCGCCTTTGTTCTTCTTTAACCCCAGTCTATTGTGTGAATGGTCTTGAGAACATAGAGTACAGTCATACACATTTAGCTTAGAAGGAAGGAGCACTTATTGTTTGTGTCACCTGATATCTTGTTGGTATCCAGAGCTCTGTTTGTATCGACCGTGCACAGCTGTCATCAAAGGGTAAGAAATATATGTACTGCAGTTTCTTATATTAGCAAAGGTCGAGGGCTATCATCACGTACTTTCAAGTTGATAGCAACATGTTACAATCTGTTTATTGTATTCTTCGTAAAGTCCGCGTAAGAACTTCAGCTTTTCTTACGTTCTTGTTGATTGTATAAGAAAAGATTCACTCAAAACATCGTCACACATCACGCCCTCTACGGCGAGCTTATCATCCAACGCCGAAAGGCTTAGGGTTATTATTTTTCGTTGCGTCAGCCGGGGAAAAATGCTCTGGCGCGCTTGTGAGAATGGAATACTTAGTTAATAATAAGAACAACATATTTTTGTTTTCCAGTTCACACACAGTGCGCATGAAATATGGCGTCGTGTCAGATGATCACGATTATATTTTTCTTTACCACTACTTTGCATATCAATGTTCCGGTCTGTTGGGGTCAAGCAACAATAACTCAACGAAACCAGGAATGTGGTTTATCACACTCTGTTCTCTGCAGAGATTTGTTAGAAGCGTTCAAACAAGCCAATGCCTACAACCCTGTCACCAGTAAGTATCCCAAAACAAAGAGGTACGCACTCCAATCTTCGGCTTTGTTCGGCAATCTTCCGAGCGCAGATCCGAGGTCTTCCTACAAGACTATGCAGGTGCGTGACGTGTGAGGGCGTCCTGACTGTACGTGTGCTACAAATCTAAACTATTGCCGCTGATATTGTATATGCACTCTATACATACAGATTATTTATTTTTAAATAATGTTTTGTAATGTTCTTATTCTCTGATACATAATAATAATTATGATATATCACACAATGTCAGTCATTGTATAATTACACATTAAAATGGAGGAGGCTACGGAAATTCTTTGGTTCATTTCAGAGGGTCATTAAAAATGTTTGAGAGCGGAGGGGAGGGGGGGGGGCTGCGAAAATGATTTGACCAAAATAATTTCTCCCCCCCCCCACCGAGTTCAAAGAAACAAGCTGACATTGCATGCAGATATTCATGAGGTACGCCCTCAACGGTAGACCGACGTAATACATTTTCAAAGAAATACTAACAGAATGAATCAAACTGTCAAAATTAAATTGTATGTGATATTAAATTGTAAAAAAATGTATACCCCTGCATATGTTGTTACAGCTAGATTATATTGTTGTTACTGTTTTTAGAGTAATACTTTCACATGTTTATGTATACTTTGTTGGCAGTGAGAGATTGTTATGACGTACGACTGTCTGGAGTGACTATCAGTGGTATCTATACCGTTAAACCAATTAATGGACCCCCAATCAAACTCTACTGTGACATGGATACAGATGGAGGTGGATGGACAGTAAGTCGACAAGTTTTTTTCATTTTTTTGTATCTTCATTTTTCGACCAACAACCACATTTAAAGAAGAGGGTCAACGTGATATACCAGTATATCATAGTCCATAATAGACTCTAGGGAGTGAACCAGTCTGTCTCACACGCAATGTACCCATATGCATGCACATATCTCAACTTTTAATTTGATGGTAGTTCCCGTCAAAACCTGTTCAGCAATTGGATGAGGATGGTACACAGACAGACACACACAGACAGACAGACGGATGGACAGACAGACAGACAGACAGACAGACAGACAAAGTTGTAACATAACCTTCCCTTACGAAAAGTAGCAGTTAACATATTACTAGAAATATCATATACTCCAGGGAAAATAGTCTGTAAGATACGATGTGACGAGGTGCCCTCACACATCGGCCCACGGGGAGCCCAGGAACCGTGTTACAAACAAACAAACAGACAACCACCAAACAAACAAACAAACAACAAAAACAAACAAACAAATGACAAATGAATAAATAAATAAATGAACAAACAGATATTCATGGAGTATATACTAGATATGTTTTTATACTCATCATACAAGTATGATGCTAGTATATACCCCCATGAATATTTGTTTGTGTTTGTTTATTTGTCTGTTTGTTTATTCATTTGTCGTTTATGTGTTTATTTGCCGTTTGTTTGTTTGATTGCTTGTTTGTATGTTCATTTGTTTGTTTGTAATATCATACCTTGGCTCCCTGTCACGAGGAGGCTGGTGAGGGCAGAACGGCACGATGTATCTTACAGGCTGTGAGGAAAAGAGATTTGGAAACTTCATAACAGGACGAAACCCCCGAGGATGAAAATTGATAAATTCTATTTGTTATATCCTCCAAATCTAGGTTTTCCAAAGAAGACAAGATGGTAGTGTTGATTTCTACAGATACTGGATTGATTATAAGATAGGTTTTGGTAATCTAGATGGAGAGTTTTGGTTAGGTAACAGTATTATATATTTGATAACCAACCAAGGACGGCGATATGAGCTGAGAGTTGACCTGGAGGATTTTGAAGGCAACACTACATATGCTCTCTATGAGAGTTTCAGTATTGATGACGAAGTTAACAAATATAAGCTAAACTTAGGATCATCATCAGGAAGAGTAGGTAAGTATAGTTGGCATTTGTGTTTTTGAATTGTGGTCAAGTATACTCTGATTTGTAGATGACATTATATTTTGACATAAATCACAACAATTACTCTGGTCTGAAGTTTTCCCAGGATGGGGAACACACAATATCGTGCAGCAGTAAGGATAAAATTGATGATTTTGATTAACGATTCTGTACTAGGTGGTTTGCATAATATGATGGTATGAAAATCAATAGGGAACTTGCAATCCAGACTGAGCATGCTCAGATTCAAAGGACTATGGGATTATCTGTGGTTATCGTAATACCTAATCTGGAGCTACCAATAAAAAAACCTCCCACAATTGTCAGGGTGACTATGAATTGATCATTCGTGGTTGCAAACAATGTAACATTATTGTTTACAATACCAATTCATTAGTATTTATTATCACATTTCCCATGATGCAACATTCAACATGGCGGATTTGCAAGTTCCCTATTGCAATCGTTAGTCATCTAATCTTTGTAAGAGTTAGACAAGATCCACAAGTATACATATCGCCATATCGCTAGAATACAGGATTTCATTCTAATGCGATAATTTGCAGTTTCACTTTTCAGGTTTATAAAATAGAACAAACAAGTGCTACAATGGGCCATTCCAGACTGCAAACAGGAAATTGAGAATACAGCGCCCTCGCTCAAATTGGGGGTATCATCACCTCAGTATCATTTCTTAAGAGCTTTGTCCCTTGGTATTCTGTAGAAGTGTAAATCAGGGAGGTTTTTCGTATTGTTCAGACATCGAGGAAAGCAGCAGTGCTCTATGATTAACTGAGTAACCTATGCTATGTATACCCCCAAGGTACACACAGACAGGAAGTAGAGCGCCACCACGGCATATTTTGCAAAGGCCTATTACAGCTCCTATTTTTTAGTTGTTATGAATATGATAAGTAAATATCAATTATTATGAGATACAATGTCTGTTCAGGGTACTAGTATGTTGTTTGGTAACAGTCAAGTACTGCAATACTTACTCTGTAGTAAAAACTATGTTCTAACAATCTCAGTCTGTGTTTATGTTTTCACTCTGTAGGTTATGGTCTGTCACACCATGATGGAATGTTTTTCTCTACAAGAGATAGGGATAATGATATTAGTGTACATGATTGTGCCAAGGGATTAACTGGAGCATGGTGGTACTATGATTGTCATAATTCTAATCTCAATGGGCAATACCTACCTGGACAGACAAGTAACAATGGCGTTGTATGGTATGATTGGAAAGATAGTTGGGAGTCTCTAAAACATGTTGAGATGAAGATACGGCCTCTATTGTAATGAATGACTGTGTATGTTATTCATTACTAACCTATTCATTAACCATCAATCAGGCATTAATAAAACGATGCCTTCTACTGTGATGTACACACTCTTCAACAGCCACATACACATAACACAAGCAAATGTATGCACACAAACACCCATTCACACACACACACACACACACACACACACACACACACACACACACACACTCACTGGCCACACATGCACACCCATCCACATGCACAGAAACATACCAATACACGCACACTTTCCAACCAACAAGCACATGCACACATACACACACATACATAGATACATACAAACGCACACACACACACACACATACATACATACACACAAACAAACACACATACATACATACATACACACACACATACATGCATGCATGTATACATACATACATACATACATACATACATGCATGCATGCGTGCATGCATGCATGCATACATACATACATACATACATACATACATACATACATACATACACACACACACACACACACAGTCTTCATTCAACTGTGCTACTAAAACACATCTATTAAATAATTGTTGCTATTATTTCCAAACTTTATTAAAGAAGACAATTACATGAAATGTACACTATGTACACAAATTATTCAAGAAAAATGTTTACATTATAAAACAAGGTAGTTTACTTACATAAATCAGTTAAATTAATTTCAAAACTATACACAGTAATCTGGATGTCAAAGTGTTAGAAAAATCTATGACAATATTATGATATAGTTTGAAGCTACAGTATTAGTAACAAGTCATTTACAAAATTATGACTAAATACTGATGATTTGAAATACTGATAGATGTATAGATGAAAATACATGTATGAATTCTTTGGTGTTACCATGGCAATAAATATGTACCTAACATGTATATTTTGTAGTTCCATTTTCTATTTGGCATTTATTCACAAATACCAGTAGGCCCCAAAATTTTTAGATTTATATGAATTACCAAGAAAGACATAAACAAAGGGTACAGTATTTCTCCTTTTCTGAATTCAGAGTGGGGGCGCTGTTCATCACCTTCACGTCCCTTGAAGCAAGAACATCGCTACATAGTCTCGGTTATCCAAACTCCCACTGCTGGGGGCTTGGACCATTTGCCAACAAAATCCCATGTTACAAATTATACTTTTATTTTCCACTAAACATACTGATATAATCAATTTAAGGTGATTCATGGCAATGACTATATTCAAAATGTCAGCCTATAACGTGAATCATTCTTTCAAATTCCCAGTTTTACAAGAAAAAAAGTCTCTACATGTTGTCATGTATACATCCCAAGCTATAGGTTAGTGAAATAGCCAATGGTTTGCCAAATATCCAAAAGAATGACAAATTATTTTGGGCGTATGATTTACTTGAACTCCTCTGAAGACATACTGGTAATTGGAACACACAGCTTTACTTTTTTTTCATAATGTAATTTCAAACTATCAGCAATCCAAATAGAAACTACAAGACTGTAGTTGTATGTGGTAGATTACACAAGTGGGTGATAGTGGTACCCTGGTTGTGTGGATATAATCACTGTGTAATCAAGATAGTGTAAACACTGAATGAGGTTGAATGTGTGGCCATTTGAGGAAAACTTGGTATCAGAGATGCCACCCTACTGTGTGTGTATCAACACCCATTGATAGCTTTATATCAACACATTGCAACAATAATGTTAGTTTATGTCTTAGTTTGCTGATAGCTTGGTTTCCGTGGCAGTATCTAGATTACCACAATCTATAAGTATCCCAGGTTCGCTGATAGCTTGGTTGCCGTGGCAGTATCTAGATTACCACAATCTATAAGTATCCCAGGTTTGCTGATAACTTGGTTGCCGTGGCAGTATCTAGATTACCACAATCTATAAGTATCCCAGGTTTGCTGATAACTTGGTTGCCGTGGCAGTATCTAGATTACCATAAGCTATAAGTATCCCAGGTTTGCTGATAGCTTGGTTTCCGTGGCAGTATCTAGATTACCACAAGCTATAAGTATCCCTGGTTTGCTTAACAGAAAGTGGACGGACACTTTTTTCTAAAAAAAAGTTATGAATACCATTCTCTCTCTATGAAATTAGTCTAAATAGGCAATACAAACACAAAGTATTATACAAAATTACAAACAATGGAAAAAAATGTAAAAAAATTAATTACACATGTACAAGACAAAAAAAGATGGTGTGACTGAGTTAGGACTCCCTAACATCTTTGAAACACAATATACAGGTGATGCAGATAAGGAGTCCAAACAAAGGTCAAATTATAACAATTTCAGAAATTCACTGACCTAGGGAGCTTCTCTATATCAGTGTAATACTGTCAGAAAGTAGCTGACTTAGGGAGTCCACTGAGTGTATACTTTCAGAAAGTAGTAAACCTAAGGAGCTTTGCCATTGAATCATTAAGATGACTGAACTAGGGGGTCTTTATCAGGGTCACAGTAACACTCAAAATAGAGACAAACTAGGTGCTTCTAAGAGAGGAAGTCTGAAAGTCAAGAAAATCCAATGACCTAGGGAGCCTCCGTGTGAATTGTGTTACCAAATAAAGCTAACTTAGGGAGTCCTCCTACAAGACTTTTCTGTCAGGTGACTTTATTTGTTAAAATGAAAACATCTCTCATCTAAATGTTAAATGTTCAAATATTTTTCTCTTAAAGTAAACAAAGTGAAATACTTTGTATGGTTTCCATAGTGATAATACTGCTGGGTTGGAAAGATGTCATTTTAATATCTGTTATAACTTACAACAAATCTTTATCTTCATAATAATCAATTTAATCAAAAAATGTAAATTTGAAAATTTTTTAACAACTTTGGCAAGAGATTCACACAAATATGATTAACAATCATAACAAATTATTCATAATTATTTATATTTTATCATCCAGTTAACTCATCTAGTCCATTATACTGGTTCATTTACAAAATAATATTAGCAAATATTGATTTTATGTTATGTATCCAGTATATATATATACACTTCAAATTCTGTGTTTTACATTATTGGAGGAAATAAATCACCATTAATTAACTTTAATACATATACTAGTAATATACAAAAAAATAGAAATATAATTATTTCAGAGAATGAAGTTTGCCAACTTTTCATTAAGCTTTTTACGTAGTATATATATGAACTATATACAATATTTAATACTAAATAGATTGCATAAATAGACATGATCAATTTGATGAGAACACTACTACTTTTTTTTTTACAGTTAGCTTCTCTAATTAGAGAAAATCTGGATCACTCTGTATATTAGGCACTATTTTATCTCTACAATACTTAATTAACGTTTGCAATCAAAATTTGGATTCCTGATTTGATCACCACTTTTTTACTGCACTGAACTAACCCATCCTATTAATAAAATAGCGCCCTCAATGGCCACATAGTGGTGAATTTGAACTTATCAGGAAACAGCGCCCTCTATGGACAGTGTTGATTAATGGGTACTTAGAGTTGTTTTGCCCTTGGTGATTTCTGAATCAAACTATTAGTGATTTAACCCTTTCGGTGATTTAGTTTCTGTAACTCTATGTAATTACACCCTAAATATAGGGTATCAGACTTTCAAGGGTTTAACATCAGCTGGTTTCAATGTATGACAATGACACTTGCCTGTTTTCATTATACACCAATAAAACACTATACTGAAAGGGATGTGTGAGGGCGCCCCATCAAGGCATACCTTACAGACAAACCAACACTCAGCATGGCTTACATGCACATCATCAACATCCACATATCACAACCAAGGGGCTGATGGGAAATCATTGGAAGGCACCCTTTGACGGGAAAGTATAAAAAAAAAACTATACTCTTTTCTTCTTGTGCAAAATTATTTCTTGTAGCTTTTTCCATGCAAAGCTGTAGTCCAGGTGAGTGTTATTATGCAAAGCCAGGTGGCAAAGGATTATTATGCAAATTTAGTTCCAGGTGACAGACAATGTTTCACTGGAAGAGGAAGATAAATTTCCAGGTGCACTGGAGTAACTTGTCATGGCGCTGCTTGAACACATATTGTATCTATCCTTCCAGATGTTGAAGTATCTTTGTAGTTGGCGGTGTTCATGGCTATCTGCTACAATATTACCAATGTGATGGACTTCTGTGTATCGTCGCCATCCATTGAACGCCTACAAATCACAATAATGTGGTACAAATCACTTGCATGTGTTTTACAAAAATCAGTTTAATTGTGAAGAGCTATGAATTCTTAATATTTTATAAAAAAAATATTCTCCATTAACTTGTTTGTCTTTTCCTCCCCATGTGTGTGTCCTCATCTGTAAGTCTCTCTCTCTCTCTCTCTCTCTCTCTCTCTCTCTCTCTCTCTCTCTCTCTCTCTCTCTCTCTCTCTCTCTCTCTCTCTCTCTCTCTCTCTCTCTCTCTCTCTCTCTCTCTCTCCCCCTCCCTCCCTCCCCCCTCTCTCTCTCTCCCTCTCTCTCCCTCCCTCTCTCCCTCCCTCTCTCTCTCTCCCCCCCTCCCTCCCTCCCACCCTCCCCCCCCCCCCTCTCTCTCTCTCTCTCTCTCTCTCTCTCTCTCTCTCTCTCTCTCTCTCATTCTCTCTCTCCTCTCCTCTCTTGCTGTTTAAGACTATGATTGACATCCTTCTTCAAATTCACACGACAGTACAAATATATTGTTTACTTGAATGTCATGTGACTTACCTCTGACCTGAGATGTTTGTTGTCTTGTGAGGTCATAGCTTTAGCTACTCTTACTTGTATGAATGCCTTTCTCCACTTACTCCATGCCATATTACATAGTTTATGTCTAGCCTACAAAGTAAGAGAAGACATTACAGATAAATATAGTGACAATCCTAAATCCTAAAAAATCTAAGAAAATATGAATTATCTAAGAAAATATACATTTGTAAATAGATCAGTTGAGATATGGAACAAATTGCCAGCCAATGTGGTATCATCATCAACAGTACGGATTGAAAGTCGTCTAGATAAACTGGGGGAAAACCAACCCTTGTATTATGATTATAAGGAAAACACTATTGAAACTTCACTATATAGAGACTGTAGTACAGAGGATTAAAGCATTCCCTTAGTTAGCATAGAGCTGACAGAGGCCAGATAGGCATAAAGTCAGAATGAATCTATGAATCTACAAATCTATGAATCTATGAATAAACTTTCAAAATAATTTCACTTATTTTTGCAATCCATTTCTGTAAATTCTAAAACTTTTTAGAATATAGAAATTTAGTGTAAATATAAATACAACTTACTAGTAGTTTAGCAGTAAACTCTTTATCTGCAGCTGATTTCCATATATTCCAGCATTCTTGAAGTGTTTTCTGGTGTTTTCCTTTCACAAATTTCATCATCTTGGTCTCTTGTTTCCATGACAACACAATTTTCTTACTATTGGAGAGGAAAGAGCACAACAATTTAAAGACATGAGAAAAGTTTGAATTTGTTCACATCTGAAGCTGTATAATTGGGGATCTGGTAGGATAGAGGTTGTAACGTGAATGCTTTAATTCTATGCACTTACAGTGCTGCAAAGGGTTGTATGCTCCCTAGGGAGTTGGGGAAGTATAAAGGGCTATTGTGCCACTGTAGGTCCATACCAGGGGTAATAATTGTAAAGTGCTTTGAGCATGGTGTGGATACCGGCTTTATAAAAATTAACAATTTTTAACTTGTTACTATTGTAATTATTATTATTGTTATTACATTTGAACATTTACAATCTTGGACAGTCCAATACTTTGGAACGGTAAATTTGCAATGAATGTGAAGTTTTCACCCATCTACTACGGACCTTCATCATGCAACAGGGTGATCAAGGTCTGTGGTAGATCATTGTGAGATCAAGGTCCACAGTAGATGGATCAAAACATCACATTCATTTCCAATTTACAGTTCCATAGTAACTATATTGTACTGTCGTATTCATTCTTGGAACCATGAACAATATATTCTCCATTGATAATCTTCCCTCCATTGTCTATGATTTGATAGATTATATGTAACTATATCTTACCATATTTTGGTATTGTAATGGTAGTCAGCCAAATCCTCCATATCTCTTTCATTCTGTTTCTCTGCTTTTCTCTGTTTTGTAAACGTCTTCCATTTCTGAACTGTATGCTTCTGTAGTAAGTATGTACGATGTCTAGTTGCTTTCTGTTCCAATATTTCTTTCCTCCAGTGTAAGAATGCCTGTGTGAGTTGTTGTCTTCTTCTTTTCTCCAGTGCATTATCTAAAGTCTGTCTAAGCCATACTCT
Organism: Glandiceps talaboti; assembly: GCF_964340395.1. Lineage (NCBI taxonomy): Eukaryota > Metazoa > Hemichordata > Enteropneusta > Spengelidae > Glandiceps > Glandiceps talaboti. Next base: position 11,672,571 of record NC_135569.1, on the reverse strand, counting down.
GTGTTGATACTCACGTTTCCATTTCGTAAACATCGTTCTAACAATTCTTTTTTCTCTCCTAGCTACAATTATCTTTGCAGCTTCAGCCATCTTTTTCTCTTTACGGACAGTCTTGTACCAGTCTTGGAGAGTTTTCTGTTTCAGTTTTAGGGTATAGTGCTCCCTAGCTTGCTGTCGTTTCTCAGTCTCTGTCTTCCATGATCTGAAGGTTGCTTGTAATGTGTATATGTGTCTGGATCTTACCAACACACGGGAACATTCAGCTCTGACTCTACTTCCTGTAAACACACATCAAGTGAGAGAGTTAAATAGCGGAATGAATAAACAGTAGGCCATTCCAGAGTGCAAACAGTAAATTGAGAATAAAGTGCCCTCGCTCAAATTGGGGGTATCATCACTTCATAGTACTGTTTCTTGAGCTTAATCCCGTGGTATTCTGTAGAAGTGTAAATCAGGGATGTTTTTTGTATTGTTCAGACATCAAGGAAAGCAGCAGTGCTCTATGATTAACCAAGTAACCTATACCATGTCTACCCCCAAGGTACACACAGACAGGAAGAAGAGCGCCACCATGGCAAATTTTGCAAAGGCCTATTCATGTGTTCTTCATACAAACATGACATTCACAAGCCATTAACGGTCCAAGTGCAACAAACCCGCGGGCTTGCCTGACGAAAACGGGTGTCATAAAAGTTGTTTGCATCTCTAAAGCTGTTTGTAGTGTTACTTATAATAGCCTAATAAATTGATAACAACTGATATAAGACGGAGATAAGGTTTGCCTCAATTGACCCACTCCTTAGAAATGATCTTACACTGTGAACTACACTGTTTACTTGTGTTATGTAAGAGCCCATCATCACATGTGTAAATATTGGTACTCTTTGATAACAAGTGGACTTGCTTCTTTAATGGCTTGTCCCAGTAATGAACAAAACAAAACAAAACAAAACTTTCACTTGTATTTAACAACACACTGATACATCAACCATCAATTGTACATTACCTTTAGCCCAATGGTTCCAGAAGGTGATCATAGCAACCTGAGTCTTGGTTTGTTTGTTTATGGCAAACTCTTCTGCTTTCCTATTGTATTCCTGTGCCATCTTCCATCTTGTCCACATCTAGAATTAATATTTGTTTACTGTTTAAGTATATTTTTATCAAAAAGCATAACTGACTCATTATTACTATTCATTGTATTCTTGGATGTCAAAAGTAATTTGGAGAACACTAAACTTTAGAAAAAGCTAAATTCTTTATTTGTATAAGGTATACAAGAAAGACTTTTGCATCAAGCACGGTGTACACTGGCACTAAATTGTCTTGCATACTAATAAGGTAATTTACATACCTAAATTAGTAGTGGTTTGTTAAAATCACAAGCTTTGCTAGTGTTGTTTTGTATACTAATGAACTAATTTACATAACTCGGCCATGATCTAATGTCAGCTTTGCTATCACTAATGTGTTGTTTTCCATACTAATGAGCTCATTTACATACCACGGTCAGCAGTGATTTTCTAATACAGCTCTCAGTTTTAATAGCACTAACATACTGTTTTCCATACTAATGAGCTGATTTACATATCATGGTCAGCAGTGATTTTCTAATACAGCTGCCAGGTTTACTATTGCTAGTGTGTTGTCTTGTATACTAATAACTTAATTTGCATACCTTAGTCAATAATGATCTCCTAATAAAGCTGTCAGCCTTGCTATCTCTGGTGTGTTGTCTCCAATCTTGCATGGCCTGTTTTAATAGCTGTCTGTCTCGTCTGTACATGTGTTGGTCTACAAGCTCTGTCCTACTCTCTGCCATCCTGTATTCTTTCTTCCAGATGTCAAACAAACTACCCATCTATATACAAAAGTAACAAATAAGAATTCATAAAATACAAATCAAAAATAAAACAAAAATAAATACATGAGTGTGTTAAATTCTTCTTTGTTGTGAAAGAAAATTCAACATATGCATAATAATGAGGTAATTTGCATACTCTGGAAATAAATGTTGAAATCAACTAAGTATATAATCGATTTCTCCTGGGAGTCTCGCATGATCTTTAAATTCCAAATTTTCATTGTGATAGCAATCCTAGACATGCATACTAATGAGGTAATTTGCATAATCCAGAAATAAGTATTAAAACCACATAACTGTATCATAGCTTTCTCCTTGGAGGCTCTCATCTTCCCATGGTTAAATTTTCTCTGTGCTAGCAACTCAAGATATGCATATTAATGAGATAGTATGCATATATTAATGAAAAAAAAACCATGTTAAAACTTACTTGACGTATCATAGCTTTCTCCTGGAAGTCTCTCATCATCTTCCTGTGTTTCACTTTGATTCTGATTACCTGTAACCATCCAGTGAAACATCTGAAAAGTATCCAGCAAGATATGCAAACTAATTAGGTCATTTGCATAATAAAATATGTGTACAAATTAAAACACACTTCAAAAATAAATACATGAGAAAGATTGCAAATTAACATAAGAAGTTACATAGAAAAGAAAAGAAAAAACATCAAGCATATTATAGAAATTCTACCAACCTTCTTTGCAGTGATGTATTATAGAAATCTCTGCTGATTTGACATTTCTCTGTGTTTTCAACCCACTTTCTGAATATGGTTCTTAATTGTAGATCTCTACATCGTTGACAATATTGACTGGCCACATTCTCTAGTTGTATATTTCTCTTGGTATGTTGTCTCCAGTGTAGAACCACAGATTTCAACTTGGTTTTCAGACGCTTTTGGTCAATGATGTGTTCTCTCCATGTACTGAAACACTGCGTAGAAATAAACATTGACAGTGAACTCTACAGACAACAATAAAATGTTCACGTCCAGTAGTTTTACAACTAGTAACACTGAAGTGAAGCACTTTCTCTTTGTGCTACACTTGTATATAGCATTCATATTACAATGAGTAACACTGTAGTGAAGCACTTTCTCTATGTGCTACACATGTATATAGCATTCATATTACAATGAGTAACACTGAAGTGAAGCACTTTCTCTATGTGCTACACATGTATATAGCATTCATATTACAATGAGTAACACTGAAGTGATGCACTTTCTCTATGTGCTACATTTGCTTTTAGCATTCATATTACAACAAGTAACACTGAAGTGAAGCACTTTCTCTATGTGCTTCACTTGTATATAGCATTCATATTACAATGAGTAACACTAAAGTAAAGCACTTTCTCTGTGTGCTACACTTGTATATAGCATTAATATTACAATGAGTAACACTGAAGTGAAGCACTTTCTCTATGTGCTACACTTGCTTTTAGCATTCATATTACAACAAGTAACACTGAAGTAAAGCACTTTCTCTATGTGCTACACTCGTTTATAGCAAACAAGTAGAAATCGATCAGATTGGAGATTTATTTAATACCCTTGGTAAGATTTAGGCAAAAAGGAGAAAAATTCAAACTTTACGAAACAGAAACAAGTGAAAACGTCAATCAATTTTAAAATAAACAATTGACATGGACACTGTCAAAATAACAATATTCTCAACAGTCTCTATCAGTACCTTTGCTAGGGTGTTCAGTGCGTAGTGCTTACTACTTCTTTCCTCCAGTGTGTATTCCCTCCATGCCTGGAATCGCTGCCGAGTAACCCGGAGTTCAACTTGCTGCCTGAATTGGTTGGCTATTTGGTTTTGCCTGTAGGCTACACACCATTGTTTGAAAACCTTGGCAACCGACCTCTCAGCCAACACTTCCTTGTACTCTTCACATTTCCTCTTGTTGTCTTGGCGACGCTTTACTTCTATATGCCAATATTTCAAACACCTGAGATATAACAATGAAAAAAACATTTAACATAAAAATAATTTAAGAAAAGCAGGCATTGATATCACCAGGAATCGCTTCAGGTAAACAAGCCACCTATTCCTGTTGCCATGGTATCCATCCTTGTCACATAACTTCCATCCCTCTCTGTTACCATAGCACCCATCCCTGTCACCATGACATCCATTTCTGTCACCATGACACTCATCCTTGTCACATGACATCCATCTGTTACCATAGCATCCATCCTCGAAACCATGACACAATCCCTGTAGCCACTGCACCCATCCTTGTTAACCATATTTGGCACCCATCCCTGTCACCATGGTAACACTTCTCCTGTAACCATGGTATCATACTTACTTTGTCATCAGATTGCCTTGATAGATGACATTCATTTGTTGTATTCTGTGTGTTTCTTGTCTCCACAGTCTCCAGCATCGATGAATTCTTCTAATGTTGAAGACGTTGGTTAGATTTTGACATAGATCGTTCCTCATCTTATTCTGAATGGCCCAACAATGCCATCGCTGTATGGTCTCTTTCAGTCTCATTTGCATAATGACTTGATAACGATACTCAACCACTTCTTTCTGTGACAATCTCAATTGCCATCTATAGAACACCTGTAATAGCAAAGGTAACATATTAACTCATATTGATATTTCTGACTAGTACAAATTCTAAGAACAGGTACAATGTTTCAAACCCAATCAATAATGTATCAAAATTTGTTATACAAAATGTTGTTACCCCAATGAAACATTATAAGAATAACTGAAGAAATCTTTATTTTTACCATCGATCTAATTACAAAATTTGCTGTAATCAGATTTGCTGTTACCATGGTAATACAATGCCATGCGTTTATTTTTACCATCGATCTAATTACAAAATTTGCTGTAATCAGATTTGCTGTTACCATGGTAATACAATGCCATTCGTTTTCATTCTATTTTATCACCTACCATCTTTTTCTGTCTTTTCTCCAGAAATTCTTTCATCTTTCTTCTCTGTTCCCTTCTTTCTTTCACAACTTCAAACCAACCACAGAATGTCCTGTCCACAGAAAGTTACAAATTAATGTTTTTTTTTCAACCCTTTAATTGTAATGTGTTTTGTATATAGCTGTATAACCCCAATACACCAGTAATATACCTTTTATATACAGGCCCCTCACCCCTCACAAACATCCCCTAAAAAATCAATCTACTCGAACCTGAAGGTATTAAATACAAGATGAAATGCAATTTTAGACAAATTTTTTTTCAGCGATGGATATTCTATGCCAGCATTAATATTCATGGATTGTGAATCCACAACATTGTCAGAAACAACAGCCTCTTTTACGACCGTCCAAGACATGTCGTACAGTTACAAACAAAGCAACGTACAACAACACTGACGATACATAGGCAAACATTTAGGATTCATTTCCACAAAAAATTTGATTCTGAGTAAAAATTTTCATTTGCGATACTTTATTTCCAACTTTTTGAAAAGTCTCAAACTATAAACGAGAGAGATTTAGATACACTTACTTTCTAATTACAACATTGTTGTAATATTGATCTACTTTCTCCAACTGTTGGAGTTTAATCTTCCAGACAGAGAAACATTCCTTGATTGTCCGGAGTGCAATCTGTTGTCTCATTTTCCGTGCCCTTCCTTCCATCCGGACATTCTCCGATACATAATCCTGCCAGTTTTCCACTATGCCAAGCATCTGGAGACGTTCAGCAGTCTAGGAAGAATTATAAGGATTTCAATTTTAAGCAATTTTAGACTTGGACTTTAGGATGTGTTATGTTGTACTTGTTCAGCCCCAGTTGGCCTTCTTTTCAAAGCTCAAATAGTATCGGATAAGGTGGCATAACTTTTTGTATTTTACATACTATTATTTCAGACCAGATGTCCTCACCAAAGGTTTTCCCATAATTCCTTGCAGGAAGTTCTCAAAATGACCAAACAAATTCTACATACAATAACAAACTTTTTACACATTTTTTAGCTTTTTGCAAATATATTGAGTAACAAACACAGACTTGGCATATGTTGTTTCACATTTGATTTTTTTTAAGTGGGAAGCCATGATAAAATTATTTTGTAAATGAAAAATCCAAAATAAATACCCAACCCTCATCCCTATGGCCACTTTTAATTAGACAGATAACTAGACATTTAGGAAGAGACAGTATCAATTGTTTTCTTTATGTTGGCCTTTATATAGATAGCAACTACATGTACATACTACAATCCTAGAACACAAGTACATGATACAGAAACTCACATGCCAAAACTATAACATTAGCACAATTACTATATCCATGCAAATACATGTAAAGTATATCTACTACAATACACCATACTCCAGTTATCACGTGAGGTAAAACATTTCATGATTTGGCCACTAGGAGTGCTGTTCACAAGCCATTATGAGGCAGGAAGTGAGGGCCAGAATAGTAGAGTAATGTAGTGTACAGAGAGCAGACATGAACAACTCGTTTTTCATGTTTTTCTCCCTGTACTGTTTTCTTAGCGACTACCAGTAATTCAAAACATGTCTAACAACTACTGTAACGCTCTTTTAAGTTCTAAGAACACAGAGTATTTTACACACATTTCATTCACTGCTTCAAACACTCTCATATGTTCAGTGGCCATAACCAAATTTTAGCCCTCACTTTGCCAAATCTGGGGCGCCCTCTGGTGGTGATTATCTGAGAAATGGTCACATATTCAGTGACCAAATTTCAGCCCTCACTTCGCCAAATCTAGGGCACCCTCTTGCAATACTTACATGCAAAATGATCAAAACTTAATTAGGTAACAGAAATATGGTGTATCAAGACATGCATTAATGTTGATATGGTTGCTTACTGTTAGTGGGTGCTGTATACTGTTAGAAGTACACTGGTGTAGAAAATAAGGCAACACAGTTATCATTAAAAGTTATTATAAATTACTATTTTGAAGTTATGAAATATGTATATGGTGTCAATTTATACAACTTGATGCAGTGAAGTAGAGTAATTCTACAGTTTCATTAGTTAACATGCATCATAGCCTTATCTAGATTTGTCATCAGCACATTCACATGCTGGTGGTATAATATGTAAACTGTCTATGTCTGTGTACTAGACAGTCCATGGCAAACTTGTATCTGGTGGCACCCTATTATCTAGTATGTAAACCGACTAAATTCGTGCGGACAATTCGACATGGTAAACTTGAATCCAATGTGACTAGAAAATTTGGGATTGCATTTCAGTCACAGACCTGGCATTTTTCCATCTCACAATGTTTTTTTTATTAGCAGGAATAAGTATTCTGTTTAAGTTCCTCGGGTATTTTACTGAGGTTCCCCTCCAAAAAAATAGAAACATATAATGCGAGAAATCTATGCAGGTTTCATTAGATTTTATTACACTGTTACCAAGGTTACTAAATCCTAACAACGACACTACATACAAATAGTCACCTATTTTGTTTTCACGTTAAGATGATAAAACACAAACGTGTCTGGGTATGTCAACTGAGTCTGTCTTAAAGTAATGATATCCTTTTCCTGAGTCCAGCACGAAAAGTAAGTTGTCTTACCCTTTGTCTCCAGACAATGAAAGCTCTTGTTAACATGCCAGAGTCCGCATGTCTGTCGGCAATGTCCTTCTTGTGAGTTTTACGTTTTCTATCTATCTTGTAGTACAGCCATGCACGTAAACACTTCCTTTTCAAGTTGGTTTCCTACAAAAAATTAAAAATGCACGAATGAAGTTAAATTGTACATGTCAAGTACATACATACACACATACATACATACATACATACATACATACATACATACATTCATACATATATACATACATACATACAAATACATACATACACACACATACATACATACATACACACATACATACATACACACACATACATACATACATACATACATACATACATACATACACACATACATACATACACACACATATACACACACATACATACATACATACATACATACATACATACATACATACACATACATACATACATACATACACACACACACATACATACATACATACATACATACATACACATACACACACACACACACACACACACACTCATAAACACAGGTACATGAGATCGTATGTGTAACATCCTACCCAATGTGATGTAGCAGTGACTGATGCCATATACTGCCTCTTCCACTGTTGTAAACCATGTTTTAACACTAACAACATACTAGTGTATTGTGTCTGGTATTGTAACTGTCTCAACAGTTTTTGTTTTCTAGTATACGCCAACCATTGATGGAATGCCGTACTAGCTGGCCATAACTTCCAATGTAAAATCACTCTTCTTAACATTGCCTGCATACAAAAAACATAAATATATTAGGAGAAAACACCAAAAACTACTTGCTACTTCTATAGTTACCATGAAAGGTGTAGCGATAAAGTAACCATAATCATGATATTTATACTTTTTCATATATAATCACTTCAAAACTTTTTAAAAATTACACATGAAAATTAAAGTGGTGTCGTCTCTTTTCAAAACTTTATTATATATTTGAAAAAAAGAGAATTTTTTATGATAGGTTTCTGTTATTTGTCTCTGATGTGTCCTTCCAAACTAATGGAACCACAAATATTTCTGTGAAGGTGGCCTTATGATTCAATTGTGTAAATTTATAAGTTATGTATTGAATTTTCTTTCTACTGTTTCCTGTGAGGCCTAGGCCTAATAAAATGTTTTTCCGGTTACGTTCAATTTTAGAATAAGTCAACAGGTGAGGTAGGTAGATTTTTTATTTTATATTATTATACTTTTTACATGTGTGAGTGTCTCGTTCAGGTTTTCCATTGTTTTCCAAATGGTCTCTGTGTTGTTTATTTCTTCCTACCAGATGTACAGCCATTACAGATTGGAAGAAGTTTTATATTGTCAGTTTCTGCATCCACTATTTCTCGTGAGACTTTTTCTGATTTTTCTGATTTTACTTTTTTTTTTCTTGAATACGTAAAAAAAGTTTAGGGTCGGCAGTGAAAAACTAGGTGGGGTTGGGTAACCGGAACCAAACAATTATTTTTTTTTAGGCCTGAACTGAATTCAATTGAACTGTGTTGTGTCTTACCCTTCTGTTCTGTGGGACTTCTACATGCAGCGAATCTGAATAAAGACTGGCATACGAGTCCGATCTCGCTCTGCCAGGAATATGTGGGAATACTGGCATGTTATCCCATCGATACGCCTCCTCATGCAAGACAGCATTTCCGTCAACATGGTTGGCATGGTTACCATTGTTACTACTGGCAGTTGATGGGAGCGGTACATTGCTATGGAAACCACTACTGTTTTGAGAGATTGGTTCTGATATCTGACTCATGGTGGACTGCGATAGGTTGGAATCAATGCTGAGAGTTGGAGAACTAGGTCCCCCTAAGTTCATGGTAAATCTATCCACAGAGTCCTGAAATGACTGTTTACTGTGGTCATTCCATGCATGGACAATGCGTCCCATCTTTCTCCTCTGACTATCTTCATGATACTCCCTATGTGACAAATCAAAATAAAATCAACAGTTAGGTTTCTGAACTACCAAAAAGAGATTGCCATGAAAGTCGGTCGTGTTTTTATTTTCATAGCTTACATAGCACAGACCACAACCTTTTTTCATCTGCAGGTATCTTGATATAGCCATGCTAACTCTGATTGGATTGACTAGGTGCTATATGTCACATTTCTATAAGGTCAGAGGTCATGAAGTACAATTGATACCAATATTATTGCATCAATTCAGTGAACCATTACAATTTCTCAGTGCAATTTTCTAAGAACAATTTTTTGGAAAGTTACATGCAATGTTATCTCTGTCACTGTACATACACTTAGTCAAAGTTGACCACTTCTTGTGCAATCTTGTTAACAACATGCTGTTCTTTTGTAACTTACTGTGCAATTTTGTTAGCAATATACTGCTGTTTCCAGTTGAAGAAAGCTCCTTTCACAGAATTGGAATCTTGATATTTTCCAAACGATTTGACACATTCGTCCATCTTGTTCTGCTGTTCTACCATACTGTCCTGCCATTTCTTTAGGTACACACTCTTAAAGATATGACCCTGTGCCTGTAACAAAATATACCAACAATTAATACAAAGTATACATAGTGTAGCTGAGGTATATATGGCGCCCTCACTTTATCTTTATCTTATACCTTTGTTTTTACTTTTAGTTCTTAAATATGTATGCAATTCAAGCAGTCGGATATATATGGCACCCTCAATCTGTCTTCATTTTATACCTTTGTTTTTACTTTTAGTTCTTAAGTATGTATGTAATTCAAGCATTCACATAGCACCTCTATCCTAACAGGTACTCACTATACAGCTGGGTTAACTGGGGAACAATTATGGTGCAAATCTTATCTAATGACTTTAGCCATTCCAGAAACAAATGGCAGGAGTGAAGCTATACCAGTAACATGCACTTTCCAAGCCATAAACATAACCAGCACCGTAGACACTAACCATTCAACAACCATCATGACTACACAACGTAAGTAACAGTATGTCTCCATGACAACCTACCTTTTCAGCTTCCATATCATCTCTCTTCTCTACCAAGTCCTCCCAGGATTGTTTCCATCTGTCAAATGACAACTGTAGTTTGCTGTGTTGTGTTTGTTCAACAAACATATTACAGTGGACAGTTCTTTGAGCCACACCGTGCCATCCTTGCATACAACGACGTAATTTACTCTGCAGTATCTCATTGGCTACTTCTTTTTCTCTCTGTAGAAGCTCAGCTTTCTCTCTGTAGTGACAAAGATCAATGAGGTAAAAATTTAGAGCACTTTGGTACAAAATGAAGAAATGTTACAGAACAGTTTCTCTGGTTTGCGTTTAAAAAAAAAAATTCTAAAAAATCTAAATATATATACCATATCTTTTAGTTGAAACTAACAATTCAGTGTCAAATTTGACAAAACTCCAGGTAAAATCACCATTTTAGAATTTGGTAACATACGAGTTTGTTAAATCTTGACTCCATTGATTATCATGTGTTGGTTTGTAATATCTTACTTCCAATGACTATCATATGTTGGTTTGTAATATCTTACTTCCAATGATTATCATATGTTGGTTTGTAATATCTTACTTCCAATGATTATCATATGTTGGTTTGTAATATCTTACTTCCAATGATTATCATGTGCTGGTTTGTAATATCTTACCACCAGTAATTATCATATATGTGTGTAAGTTTGTGATGTCTTACCTCCAGGCACTGAAAGCTCCATTGAGTTGATGTTGTTGATGTTGTGCATACTGGTCTTGGCATTGGTGTTTACGTGTAATTATCTCTCTCCAGGCATCAAAAGTACTGAAAAAAAAACGTTATCACACATTCTTTAATAACTTAATGATAAACTTTATTCATCAAAATAAATTCAGAAATTTGTTGAATGGTTGCCATAGGAGCAACCACACAGCTAGTATTCTATATAGAAAGCAGTGACACTTACCGTAATACTAAACGTCTATGTCGTCTCTCTATAAATGGTTGGATAGTTTGACTTTGTTTACATAGAATTCTCCACTCAGCTAGTATTCTATGTAGACAGTTATGTTGTAATATTAACTGTACAGATTCTACCCTCTGTGAATCCCAGTCTCGACTCTCTTTGGCCATCTTCCACTTCATAAAGGCAGCTGTCGATATAACATACAGTCACTCAATCAACGCTCAAAAATGAACAGTAGTCCCATGTCCACAGACTACCAATTCTTGTGATGGGACTACCATAATTTGTAGCTGGTAGCCCACACAGGCTACCACAGATTATGTGATGATTTAAAGGATGGAAGATTTACAGATATAAAAGTATTTTAATAACACTCATATTTCCAATAGGGGAACTCTATTTTCAGTTCAGGAATATAGGACTATTGTCACCATCCTTGGGCTACCACTTTCGGAAACTGGCAGCCCACTAGGACTACCCAAGAAAACGGTTAATTTCAAGCCATGCTTAATCATTTGCAGTAGTCAATTATCTTGGTTATATTCATAAGTTTATAATGTAATTTCAAATATTACACAAACTAGAAGTTCCAAAGATCATATAAAACTGACAATAAATTCTTTGGAAATTTTCCAAAACACCAACAAGTTACATTGTAAATAGAAACACTTACTATCAATGTACAAGATATAGGAAATGTGAAAATGGAAACTTCTCATCCTTTTTTGTGTCACTGTGTTGTTGTTGTTGTTGTTGTTGTTGTTGTTGTTGTTTTGTTGGGGGAGGGCGAGTAGGGAATTGTAATTTGCCATCAGGAAATAAAGCAAAATTATTCAACCTTACCTCTGACTACATTCTTGTCTCTGATTGGTTGAGTGTTAGCCAATGTCTTCTCTAGTCTTTGTCTTCTTACCAACTCTTTCCATATATGGTATGCCTTGATAGCACACTGTCTAGACCAGGCCTGTCTTGCTCTGTGTTGGTCTTGTCTGATACTAAATAACCAAGTCCATCTCTGATAGCATCTATGTTTCAGTCTTTGGTCCCGTATTTCTTGGTATTCCATCATCTTCTCCCTGCATATGGATCAAAGTTGACATATTAAAATATTGATATACATGTTACTAGTAAGTGACACTACTAGTGTAGTGCGCCCTCTCAGTCTCATATTGAAAAGACAAAAGTTTTTGTCAGTCAGAATGATAAAATGTGAATGTTGGAGTTTGGTGTCAGAAAATGACTGAAAAAACAACAAATACTGAATTTTGAATGCCAAAAAGATGACTTGACTTTCAGAACTTAAAGCAGAATGCCACTCCAGGAAACAGAGACATCATTTTCATAAACTATGGTTCTGGAGAGTCATTTCATGATGTTACATCACCTACAGCGATTTCAGAGAAATATGCCAATTTGAAGCCGTGCCTCATTTGGTAATTTTTGCTGTGGGCCACATTGCATCATGGGAGTCAGCAGAAATACATATGCAATAGATAAACAATGAATATTCATGGTGTTTCTACTGAAGGTAATAGGTACTTAGAAGTCATGAATATGTAAAATGGTGATGTAAAATCATGAAATTACTCTCTAGAACCCAAAGATTATGAAAATGCCTCTATTTCCTAGCATGGCATTCCCTTTAACTGGACTGGGATAAAGACTTGGCAAGTGCCTAGTAAAAGTTTATAGGAACACTAAATTTTGGTGCATCACAAAAAAATACTGTTCTGTAAGGACACATCAAATTGGCTTAAAGGGCACACTGGACACAATACTTTAAAATATATACACTGTCACTTTCCAAAAGAAAGTATAATTATTGATGAAATTTGCATAACACTGAAATTTGCATAACACTGAAATTTGCATAACACTATGAATTGCCAACAAAATAGGCACAATTCTGTCAACATTGGCAAACTGGCACGGCACTTTTTAACACAAAAGGCATACAATTTTGAACATTAACAACACTCACACAACATTCTATGCATGCAGTATATACAATGTAGCAGTTAGTTTCCAATATTTTCCCATATTCAGCCATGTCACATTCTAATGAAATCAATAACTTTTGCATAACAAATGAGAAATAAATGGCATGTCTCGCATTTCATATAATATATATATATATATTTGTTATTTTTGACTGAATAAAAGAAAATATTGGAAAATAATGGAATTATACCTTCTCCTTTATACAAAGTTTATGGATGTTGAAGAAAATATTAGAAAATATTTAATTTAGTTCCACTTCAAGGACTACAAAACTGATTGCTGTGATCTACAGCGATGTTCTACCAGGGGTACATCGGAGGCCTTGAAACTTACATCTACCGGGGGTATATGTGATAAATTCATAACAGTTTCAGCTATGAATTACATCGATCCATATTCTCTGTACTCTAACATCCCAAATCTCAATGTCACAGTTTCATTCAATTTTTTGTTGTAAGTTATAAAATATGCTGATGTACACAACATTTCTATATACCAGAGATTACTTGCGCTGGTACACACATACTAATATAACCTTTGTAATACACACGTCAAGCAGTTTGTTGCAAACAAAGAAATTATCCTAACTTTACTATCCTTATACAGCTCACAAAATACCATCAATATGTGTATTTTCTTGCCATGGTAATCAGTAATGCGACAAATTTCATGCAAAGACACACAACGTGATTAGTGTTGGTAAATGATCACAGTATAAACATCAGGGATCCCATAACTCTGTTTACTGATTAGAACGCCACACATTATAACAATCAAGTGCAAACGTTACTGAAAGTTTAACTGAAAGTTTGTTTTACAACATGACTATCTTCCACAGATATAAACAAACTGATAAAAGCATCGCATCAACCTACATCTGAGGAACCCACTTGTTTTTGCATCAGTTATCATATTGTCTTTACCTAATTTTGTCTTTGCATGAAGTCTTCTCTTAGCTCATTTGATTCAAGCAAATGCACCAGTATTTTTTCACTAGTTGTAATTGAATGATGTATAACACTACAATGGAAACCTTGGATTCAAACAAAAAACTTTAAAATCACTTCATACCTGAGTTTAATTTTGAAAGTAGTAAAGTTCCTCCAGTCCTGGAAGGCTTGTCTTGTGTGAATTCTTTCTACAACAGCTATAAACTTTTCTCTACGTTCTTTTTGTTTGCGTACATTCATCAACCATAAATACAGAGTTTGTCGTTTTAATGTCTTCCTGGCCATTGATTCCTCTATTTGTTTCTGGATGGCCAGACGTTGTTGCTTCAAATACCATGTCTCAAAGAAACGCCTGAAATTACAAAAAAATAGATCAAACAACTGAAAACCGGTTTGATGTCCACCTGTATACTGTATTTCTATTGGACAATATCTTTGATGTTCCCCTGCATACTTACTTGAGTGTATTTCTATTGGATGATATCTTTGACATTCACTTGCATACTTACTAGAGTGTATTTCTATTGGACAATATCTTTAATGTCCACCTGTTTACTTACTAAAGTGTATTTCTATTGGACATTATCTTTGATGTCCACCTGTATACTTACTAGAGTGTATTTCTATTGGACAATATCTTTGATGTCCATCTATATACTTACTTGAGTGTATTTCTATTGGACGATATCTTTGATGTCCACCTGTATACTTACTTGAGTGTATTTCTATTGGACAATATCTTTGATATCCACCTGTATAATTAATAGAGTGTATTTCTATTGGACAATATCTTTGATGTCCACCTGTATACTTATTTGAGTGTATTCTATTGGACAATATCTTTGATGTCAACCTGTATACTTACTAGAGTGTATTTCTATTGGACAATATCTTTGATATCCACCTGACATACTTTCTACAGTGTATTCTATTGGACGATATCTTTGATGTCCACCTGTGTACTTTCTACAGTGTATTTCTATTAGACGATATCTTTGATATCCACCTGTGTACTTTCTACAGTGTATTTCTATTGGACAATATCTTTGATGTCCACCTGTATACTTACTTGAGTGTATTTCTATTGGACAATATCTTTGATGTCCACCTGTATACTTACTTGAGTGTATTTCTATTGGACAATATCTTTGATGTCCACCTGTGTACTTTCTACAGTGTATTCTATTGGACAATACCTTTGATGTCCACCTGTATACTTACTTGAGTGTATTTCTATTGGACGATATCTTTGATGTCCACCTGTATACTTACTTGAGTGTATTTCTATTGGACGATACCTTTGATGTCCACCTGTATACTTACTTGAGTGTATTTCTATTGGACAATACCTTTGATGTCCACCTGTATACTTACTTGAGTGTATTTCTATTGGACAATGTCTTTATAGTCGTTTCCTTCAGTTTGAGATTCCATTGTACAAAGTAAATCTTAAGTAAAGCTTTCCTATTAAACTCCTTAGCTGCACTGACATCATGTAATCTTTCAGCTCTCAGAACTTGTAGACTTCTCCTCCATCCACTGAATGTCAATGATAACAGGTGATCACTGTAAATAAAACAAAACTTTACTACTTAGTAACATACCAAGAACATTTCGATAAGGTTTTTTTTTTTTTTTTTTTTTTTTTTTTTTGGGGGGGGGGGGGTTGTTTTTTGTTGTTGTTGTTTGGGGGGGGGGGGTTCTTTGGTTGTTGTTGGTTATTTTTTTTTTTTTTGTATTTTAATAATTTTTTTTTTTTTTTTACAAAGATACAACTCTTTGCATGGATAGAAATCTTTTACATTTTGTATTCAGAAAGTTTTCTTAAATTATCAATGTCAAAAACTGTCCCTTCGATAAGGTTTACCGTTGATTAAAACTAAAATGCAATTCTGTTATTTCTAGTTAGAATCATTAACATTACATGTGACAAGTATATTTCATCTTGCTGTTTTCAAACCAGTAAATCTCTTACAATGAGATTCAAATGACCACCATGAAAGGAATAGACACAACTGAATTTCAAGATAAACTCAATTGATAAGACCCCTGTATATAAACAATTACACTGTTTGGAAAGTTGAATTCAAACAGTCAACGCCATGTGTGGTATCTGATAACTGGAGGTCGTCAAATGAGTTTATCTTGAAAATCACAGTTGTGTCTATTCCTTTCATGCTGGTCATTTGAATTTCATTGTAAAAGACTTCTTATCATGTCATATGTGAAAACCATATGTAGACAAGACCTTCTCAATCTAAGGATGGTCTGTACAGGTCAAAGGTCATCTCCACATACCTGTGATGAGTCTTGGCTACTTGGAATTTCTGATACTCTGTTTTCCATTTCTGGTAAAACTTGACAACTGTTTTCTCTCTGTAGTACACTTTAGCCATTTCATTCTGTGTTGTTTTAACTCTCCTGTCTGCTGTGTATAACCTCCAGTTCTGAAAGCCTTTAGCCAACAGATTGACTCTGAAAACGACAGAGAACAGGTATGATGTAAAAAACAAAATCTTAATTTAATAATGATTTCATATTTATTGCTACCCTTCTATCCTAAATTACAATGGTGTGTTGAATCACTTGTCATTAGGGATACATTTTTTTCAATATATCTCATTTTTTCCTTCGACTTGTAAATACATAGACGTTTAGGTAAAAACAAAAGTATTTGCATATATATCTAAAGAGGGCGCTGTTTACTGACAACATGTAATGGTTTTTTGTAAATGGTGCTGACTATTATTAAGATGTAGTTTGTATTACTACTAACTTGTAATGTAAATTTGCCAATCCATCTTGCTGTAGGACTGTATGTTTGTCTCTCCATGCACTGAAGGCGTCGGTAATTCTACGTTTATTGGTTCTGTGTGATAACTCCTTGTATTTGTCCATGTCAAGTTTGAACTGCTGCCACGTCAGGAATGCGTGTCGTATCGTCTCATAACGTTGCTCCTGGTAATTATCCTTCCACTGGTGAAATGAGAGAGAAGTAAAAATTACAACGATGTCCGTCAGAATCTCTGAGAGGGGCATTTGAATAATAATAATGATGGTTTTTATATAGCACTGTCTCACTTTGTGCTCAAAGCACTTTACAATAATTGCCCCTGGCATGAATCTATTGCGGCAGACTGACCCTTTATACTTCCTCAACTCCCTGGGGAGCATATAATCCATTGCAGCCTCTATAAGTGCATAGGATTAAATCATTCACATTGCAACCTCTATCCTACCAGGTCCCCAATTATACAGCCGGGTTGACTGAGACACAATGATAGTTGACATCTTGCCCAAGGACTTTAGCCATTCAGAAACAAATGGCACCAACGGGGCTCAAAGATGCAACCTGCAGATTCCAAGCTGGCCACTTTTACTATTCGAACATAACTCCACAATCACCTCATGCCTAAGCACATTGTCATCTTTATCATTTAGATTTCATTTTTACTGACTTTCTTTGGATTTGACTTTTTGTGAGGAAGACAATTATTTTCTAGTAACTTAAGGAAACAGTCATTTCAAGTTACTTAGGGAGACAATCATTTTCTAGTAACTTAGGGAGATAATCAATTTCTACTAACTTAGGGAGACAATCATTTTCTAGTAACTTAGGGAGACAATCATTTTCTAGTAACTTAGGGAGACAACCATTTTCTAGTAACATAGGGAGACAATCATTTTTCTAGTAACTTACAGTAGCAAAGTGTCTCAGTAGCAGTCTGTTGGTTTGTTGTGATTTGACAGTATAACACTGATGTTGTCTTTCACTCACTGCATACTTCAAACCTTCTAAACCTTTTCTCATCATGTGTCTATGGTACAGATCTTCAGCCGCAGTCTGTTTCAAATTTACAACATCTCTCCATGACCTGAGGCATTTCTTGAGTAACTTTCTCCTCCAGAAAACTGCAGCCCTTCAAGAATAAAAGAAATTCATTTTTTTTGTGTTAAAATGAAAGACAATGTTGCTGCACAAGGATAATGAAAAAGTAAAATGTAATTACCTACAGTACAAATTTCTCATGTTTTGGATCCTGTAGATGGGTGGCCATAGAGGGCGCTAACACTCTGAGATGTTCACAGTCATTTGCAGGTAGCCCAGTTTAGTTTGTACTTTGGTGTTACAAACATAATCAGTTACAAACTGAATTTTCTATTGACTGTGAGGCTTTTTGTTAATATTTTATCAATATTTTACCTCTAATACCATAAAATAAATATATTAATATTAGATGCAATGAGGAGTTCCAAATTATCAATTTAGAATTGATTGGAAAACTAACAAGGTAGTCTATAGAATGACACAGTTCGACTAGATTTCCTAAATCCTTCACTGTTACCATGGTAACTTGATACTTAGCAAAAACACTCACACAGTAATCCATAAATTTAATGTGATACAAATAATTGAATTAAAATAAATATATCAACTAAAAGTTCCATTTTGATTTGTAATGTCTGGTTTCTTTATTTTTTTATTTTTTTTATTTTTTTATTTTTTATTTTTATTTATTTATTTATTTATTTATTTATTTTTTTTTTTTTGGGGGGGGGGTTATGAACTGGGATCTTTTTTCTGTCCTTTTGGTGAATGTTTCACTTTCTTCCAACTTGCAATAAAAACAAGTTTTTTAAAAAAGTTCCAACCCATTGTAGTACACCCTTGATAAATGTTGGTGAGACATCTTAATCTAAGAAATTTTCTGACTGTGAGTAGAAATGAAAGTTTCAACTTACTCCTCAAGATGTTGGTTTTCTTCTATCCTCTGTCGTTTAATAAGACGTACATTAGTGTACCACTTTCTAAACCACCTAGCTTGGACAACCAGTTCTTCATGACTACCAACTGGACTACTATGTAGTAATTCAATCAGTTTCAATGCCCACAGAGCTGATGACATACGACTTGCTGTTTTAGTTCCTGTTTGGGATTTGGATGGTGATGGTGAACTTGAACTGTAAGATACAATGTGTAGGAGATATTGTAACAATTGTGGTTTGGTTGGTGATGGTGAACTTGTATCTCATAGATACAATGTGTCTGAAATATTGTATAAATTGTGATTTGGTTGAAAAAACAAGGTGAAATTTTGTCAACCAAGTCTGAAACTAAATTACAAAAAGCTAAAATCTGTTTGTTATTGTACGTACAATGACAACTATTTCACACATTTTTTTAATGTTTTGTAATTTATTGAGTTTCAAACACAGACTTGGCTGATGCTATTTCACACTCTCTTTAGAATTAGGATAACATAGTAGAATTGTCTTATGAATTGAAAATCCAAAATAAATACCAATATGGCCACTATAACTAGTTTACTTCTTGAATAGTTTGACATTTCTATTTGATAAACAAACATGACTGCCTGTTTTCTGTACCTATTGATTTTAAATTGTTGGTATTAAACACACTATAATATTCAGTAATAGAAAACTATAGATTTTTGAAGTCTGTACATATGTAAAATTCCTTCGATATGTGAACGATGTTCCTTACCCCTTCACCATTATACATTTCAAAAATTTGAAACTTAAGAAATAATCTATAAATATGCTTATATTTTGACATCAAATCATAAATAATCACTATTTCTATCATGTGAATCTAAAATAATGCTGATATCTGACAAAAAATTGTAAAAAAACGAAAATATTTGTTCAATTATTTTTGGCGGGAAAACAAAATGTACATGTATGTATGTATCAAAGACAATATAAAGAAATAATCTATAAATATGATTATATTTTGACATCAAATCATAAATAATCACTATTTCTATCATTTGAATCTAAAATAATGCTGATATCTGAAAAAAACGAAAATATTTGTTCAGTTATTTTTGGCGGGAAAACTAAATGTACGTATCAAAGACGATATAAAGAAAGATTAACAGCTTATTGATTCTACTAATCTGCAAACTTTATAGACAATAATTTGGTGTTAATTTTTACTGTATCTGGGTTGACCTCCAAAACCTAAAACTAGTATTGAAATTTTAACGAAATTTATAACATTTTTGAACAGATCTGAAAGAGATCAAATCAAAACTACTGGAGGTTGATGACAACAAATGATGCATTTTATCACGGTTCTTCATTACCTGTGGTGTTTAGTGCAGGGTGACACTAACAAATCAATAAGATGAAGAAGAAAACAATCAATAAATAACTCGACACAATAGAACTAGTTGGTTGTATTGTATCTCGTTACTCTATCATGAAATCACTAAATTAATGTTACAAAAACTCATCAATACAGTCTGCTAACTGTGGTGTTCCAAATATAACTGTAGTGAGGGACAATCACAAACTTTGCACACGTTCAACGAACTTCGTTCATTTAGGTCAAAATCCCCTCCCACTAAACGAACGCTCACAACTGCAACATTATAGTTATATATGATGTAAACTATGACGAGAACTTTAGCCATCTGACACCACTATGATCGATGTAATGTAAAAACACGATTGTAAAAACATTAAAGATCATTAAAAAACAACCAGAAACCAAGCACCATATCTCACATATATCAACATCTCAGTAGTAAATACAAAAGCTGTTATCATTCAAGGTGTGAAAATTTTCCAGTCAAAAAGTGCAAAAATGAAGTTCAGCAATCGTATTAACGCCAGACCCTCTACCCCATAAACGAGCGATGTTTGCTTATTGAGCTTGTGTGACATTGTGTGAAGCATTTACCAGTTCTAAATATTGTACTTTGAACTCTTGATTTAATCTGAATATTATCATAAGGGCAAATATGACAGCTTTGCACTGATGAAAAATTTACAATATCATGAAAAAAAATGTCTCTGATATTTTATTTACATTTTTGAAAACTTGTAACATGTGAGTCTTAAATCACACTGTTGTTCAAAACAGAAATTTAAAAATTGTTACCTGAAATTTTTGACTGCACACTTCAGTCTTTGTCAACAGATTGACCCAAAAGTTAAAATCAATACTATGATTTACCAACACAGATGAATTTTCATTTGAAGATGTGAGTATTTACTACAAAATATTACACCAATCATTAACTTCAACACAATCTGCAGAGGATTACCCATCATGCATTTTAAGTGAGATTTTGTAATTTTTGGGAAACACAGAGAAATTCACATTGTAGACGATAGCGGTATTGTGAATATCACACAGTCCTGCCTCTACATGTATATAACCACTGTAGGCAAATATTAACAAATACCAAACACTACGCATTGTTCACTGCGCTACCAGAATGTACACACCAACAAAGCAACAGTCTAGCAATTTATTACACAACAGATCTACAAGTCTGACAAGTTGTGGTATTGTCGAGACATTAAAGCCTGGATTCCTAGCTATGCCGTATCTACGGAACTCTACAGTTAAGTGTTTTGTGACATGTGAACCTCTACACTGTGTCAAACTTGGTGAATCAAGAGATGGTATATTGATGTGCACGTGGTCAGTATTGAAAGGTACCGCATTAAAATCAGCTTAGTGTCTCTCTTCACATCATGTAAAAGTTTATTTACGTCAGAAATTGTACATCACTGACTACGACAACAAACACTTGAAGTATAACTTCTAAAGTAACATAAATTATACATCACGGATAAAGTATGACAAATACTTCAGGATTTCTTTCTAAAGCCGATCGTCATAAAATCACAAACTTCTTTATGGCGACGTTTAACAGACACCCCCGCCCAGAGATATCATTTTTTGTTGTGTCAGCGGAAAAATATGCTCTGGCGAGAAAGAATGCTGACGCTTTATCTGTATAGTATAGGCACCAATCTAATTGACTTGAATTGAATTAAATCTTTCACCCATACCAAAAATTTCTGAAGGATACGAGGCTGTAAAATAGTTACACAATTAACTAATCTAGTTTTAATAGCCAGAATTTACATTAACATGAACGCATATTATGCAACTGTCTTCTACAGGTTCCTGTTGGAATAAATATCAAATACAACGGAAAAAAAACGAAGAAAAAAAACACCCATGTATTAGTTCTAAACACTGTACTTTCAAATAATTATGTGAAAATACAAAGATTACAAAATAAAATATTTATCAAGAGTAAAGTCTTAAATAAATGCTCTTTCTTGAACTTTTCTCTGATCGAACTGTAAGAAGACGACTTGTTTGCTTTGTTTACTGCATTTCATGTCTGTTGTGCTTGTCTTATTTATTTATTTATTTATTTATTTATTTATTTATTTATCGGATAATCAATGGGAGCTAGTCCCATTTATAGGCTCCTTAGGTTCAGTGTTCAGAGCAGGAGGAAACCGGAGTACCCGGGGAAAACCTGCAGTGTACGGTAGAGTCAAACTGAACGACACTCTTCTTACTTACAGCGTGGTAAATTTAATCGAACCCAGCCAACACCTGGTGGGTTTGAACCCTTAATTGGAGAGGGCAATCACCCAACATACAAACAAAGAACACCACAAATGACAAACACAGTACAGATGCAAAGTACAGCAAATAAAACAAACCAAGTCTTATCCTTGTTCAGCTTTTAACCTCTTCAATACTGAAAACATTCCCGCCAAAATTGTTTGGACAAAATTCTTGTTTTATGTAAGTTTTTGGCATATATCAACTTCATTTTAGACTGGAATTAAAGAAATGTTACTTCCTAATAAAGTAATATTATTGTAATGATGAAAATATTCATATAAATTGGGTCCCCATATTATTTAAAACTCATCTCTAGTCATGAAAGGGTTAATCAGAATTTTCAGAACCTACATGTAATGTCCCATGAGTGAAACACCAAGCCAACATCATTTTAGCTGTAATGTCCCATGAGTGAAACACCAAGTCAACATCATTTTAGTTGTAATGTCCCATGAGTGAAACACCAAACCAACATCATTTTAGCTGTAATGTCTCATGAGTGAAACACCAAGCCAACATCATTTTAGCTGTAATGTCCCATGAGTGAAACACCAAGCCAACATCATTTTAGCTGTAATGTCCCATGAGTGAAACACCAAGCCAACATCATTTTAGCTGTAATGTCTCATGAGTGAAACACCAAGCCAACATCATTTTAGCTGTAATGTCTCATGAGTGAAACACCAAGCCAACATCATTTTAGCTGTAATGTCCCATGAGTGAAACACCAAGCCAACATCATTTTAGCTGTAATGTCCCATGAGTGACACACCAAGCCAACATCATTTTAGCTATAACACGTAAAGTTTTAGAAAGTTCACCAGGTTTATGATTTAACGTTGTAGATTTAATCTTCTCATTATTTTCAGCTATAGTAAATCCATACTACCGATTGGTATCGAACATTCAAAAATAAAATCAAACACAAATATGTTCAAAATAAATAAATCAATATTATTATCCACTTCAATTAGGATTTGCAAAGTACTTCAATGTTTTTATTTGATTGTTTTCAGTAAGTTGCTAAGTTCTAAACTGGATAGTTGGTATCCTAAGTGACATCCAGTGTTTGATGCCTAAAGATTTTAATACAAGTTCAGAGATTGGTTCATCAAAAGTAGCATTTCCAAATTACAGCTATGTAACCCAATCACAGCATTCCTTGTATTGCTGTAAATGTCACAGCTGACTAGCAGAGCGTCTAGTTGAAACCTAGGTCTCATTAATCACATGATGGCATAGGTTGGTAGATTGCCAATACTATACTAAACAAGCCACATACTTAACACTTCAATGTTGTTACCATGGTAAAAAACAGGTCAAACTCTTACAAACCCTGAAGTGTACATTCGTTCAAGATTTGTCAAAATATTCCATTTTTGTTCAAGTATTGGACTCTTCACATTAAAAGAAAGTAGAATCACCTCTATCAACTATCCTACCCTTACTAATTCATTAACAATACTTGCTGAGAGTACTTTAACATGTAAGAACCAGTTGGAGATTTGACCTAAATATTCACTTATTTAACCTCAATGCTACACATTCAATGATTAAAATGAGTAGTTTTCCACTCTAAAAAATCTTCAAGAATCCTACCACACCACTAAACATCTTTTGTTGATCTGCAGTCACCTGTTATGACTAGTCAACTGGACAGTGTTTTCTTGGTGTATAATGTTAGTCAAGGATTGAGATGTCAGTTAGAAAACAGTGGTTCAAAGTAGTCCTTACACTTACGGCAATAAAGTTCCTAGACCCATAACCACAATTAAAATCAAGAAAAACTGAAACAAACTGTCATCTGGCTTGACAAAATCTTACTAACATTGCTATATTTTATCGTCTGGCTACACAAAAATCTTACTAATATTGCTACATTGTATCATCTGGCTAGACAAAATCTTACTAACATTGCTACATTGTATCATCTGGCTAGACAAAATCTTACTAACATTGCTACATTGTATCATCTGACTAGACAAAAATCTTACAAGCATTGCTACATTTTATCATTTGGCTAGACAAAAATCTTACTAACACTGCTACATTGTATCATCTGGCTAGACAAAAATCTTACAAGCAATGCTACATTGTATTATTTGACTAGACAAAAATCTTACTAATATTGCTACATTGTATCATCTTACTGGACAAATACCTCTGTTGGTAAGATTTTTTTACTTTGAGTATATTTTCATTCATATACAAATCCATGAACATATTGAAGAAGAATGGA
The DNA here is from genome assembly GCF_964340395.1 of Glandiceps talaboti. Taxonomy (NCBI): domain Eukaryota; kingdom Metazoa; phylum Hemichordata; class Enteropneusta; family Spengelidae; genus Glandiceps; species Glandiceps talaboti. The sequence goes on along the minus strand of NC_135569.1, from coordinate 11,647,608 downwards.
TTCAGATGCAGCAGTGAGAAAATGCACCTGAAAGCATAATTAACCACCAAATATCACTTTATCTTTCATTTTGCATTATTTTCAATACATAAAGTCTGATATGAAAGACATCAAAGTACAAAAATTTGGTTTGCAGCTCTGTACTTATTCTGATGGTATGCAGCCCTTCCCTCCCCTTTACAGTGTACAAATATATCCCACTAGCTATAGTTATCATTGGACCACATTTATATATGTGTCTGTGGTGTTGTTGAGTTTTATGTGTTGGTCAACTCCCCTGACAATGTGTTTAGTAAAAGACACATAACGTGATTAGACATGTTGAAGATTGGCTTTGGTGAATGGTCTAGGGGGATCTCACATCCATTGAGTTTGGTGTGAGGTCTACAGGGTTGATTTTCTCACATAAAGTGTTTTAAAGTTGTGACAAGTTAGTACAACCTACCCAAATTCCCATGGCATTTAGTTTAATAAGTTCTTTCCAGGTTACTATTTAATATAGAAAATTAAATAAGACACGACTGAAACTGGATGGTCTCAACAAAATTCATTTCAAAGTGTTTCTAAAAGTTCTGATTAGCTTTCACACTGTTTAGCAGAGAATCACCAGCTCAGTAAAAAGTGAAATAAAGTGAAAGTACAGGTTTACAAGTTTTACAAATATTTACAATCTGAGCCCAAAACTGAGTTTATCTGACATTCACATCTGTAATTCAAACAGCAAATTATAAATTTGAAAACTTTGAAAGTCAATCCCAACCCACCAATCCCCCCCCCCCCCCCCCCCTGTTCAAAATGTGATTCTGAAGGTGTTTTGTTTTGTTTTGTTTTTTGTAAAAGAATATGAAACTATCTTTTAGAAACTCTCTGCAGTGCCAGTGGTACAAGTAAAACACTGGACCACTGGAACTGTGGTCTGAGTTATAGCATAGTCTATAGATACATTTATCTAGTGATCTTTGAAAGAATTTTGTCAAGGATCACAAAGGGTGTGCATATAACCTTATAATTGCTTGTAAATATTCATCATAATAATCATCTAAGAGAGAAGAAACTGTGTTTGTATGAATTTATCACAGAGGTCATTCAGGCCAGAGTAACCTGTGTTTATTTCCACAATTACCAGTGTAACCTGTACCTAACAGTGCCCTATGTATCATGATAATTACTGTAATATATAACGTTTAACACCACGCAATCCTGCACAGGAGTTGACAAAAGTTGTCACTAACATGTGCTACCAAATATATCTAGCATTCAACAAAATAAATGAGATGATACATCACTATAATAAATACCTGTCGAAGATTACCCACCCTAGATTCATTGCCCTCAAGACTAAGGCCTAACAAAAAAAAATGTGTGGTTCTGATTACACTCAATTTTAAAATAGGTGGGGCAGGTAGATTTTTTATTTTGTTCTTTTCATATATTTTTTTTTCATATGTAAGTGTCTAGTTCAGGTAGTTATGTTTTCCATTCTTTTCCATATGGTCTCTGTGTTATTGATTTCTTCTCATCAAATGTACAACCATTTCAGATTGAAAGACCAGTTTAATATTGTCATTTTAAGTTGATGTCAGTTTCCGCATCCACTATTTCTTGTGAGACTTCTCAATTTTTGCGATTTGAATTATTTTTTTTCTCAAATATGTACAAAAAGTTTAGGGTTGGTGTGACAAAATAGATGGGGTCAGGTAACCGAAACCAAACAATTTGTTTGTAGGCCTTAGAAGATAGCACAGCTAGTAGATGTAGGTAGTAGGTAGTTAATGTGGCACAGGTGGGAGTTTGTTTGGGAGTTCGCCATACTGAGGTTTACCACAAACAAACTGGGCAATACTATACTTAACAATAAATCCCCTCCTGGGTATGGTATACTCCGAGGTTTTGACCAGTTGATGACATATATGCATGAGCATCAGCAAGTGCCAAGTATGAAGTGTGAAAGTGTGTGGCTGATAAAAACCCTCTAACAATCTATCACCTAAATTAAAAATCAGCCAATGGCACTAACAAGCCACTGTAATCACCTACACATTTTGTTTGAAATATTGAAGATTTGTAAACACTTCATACTTGGCACTTGGACATGTTAATCTACAAGACAATGGTAGCAACATATAAGTATGTGTAGTCAAGGTAATAAAAGCAGTGATGCATGGATGGGTTTTAACCTGATGTTCACATACAAATGTATAAACAGAGTTATGGATTATGCATGGAATTACTTTTTGGTCTTGTTCACACACACGCACGCACGCACACACACACACACACACACACACACACACACACACACACACACACACACACACACACACATACATACATACATACATACATACATACATACAACTGAATGAAACACACACTGATTGTCTTTATTACAATTCATTGTTCTGTTGGCAAAGGTAAAGCCTCCTTGACAATAGATCATCATTTCAATGTATTTAATCTATCATGTTGGAGTAGTACTAGCCCCCAGGCCTGACGCTGTGTACTCTTTACTTTATTTATCTTTCAATAGCTGCCAAGTGTAGAGATTACCCAGCCAAGCTGCATTGATAACATAGATATACAGGTATGCTATCTGTTCAATGGCTGCTATGTAGAGATCACCCAGTCAAGCTACACTGTTACCATGGATATACGCTATCTGTCTGATGGCTGCCAAGTGTACAGGGATTACCCTGCCAAGCACTGTTAGCATGGATATTATTCAATCTGTCAATGCCTGCCTAGGGATCACACAGCCCATCTACACTGATAAAATAATATCACACTATATACTTGAGTGTGTATCTCTCAATGGCAGCCAAGTGTACAGTGATCACCCAGCCCAGCTACACTGTTAGCATGGATATATATACTGTATTTGTCAATGCCTGCCTAGGGATCACAGTCCATCTACACTCAGATTACATATACTCCTTCTGTCAATGCCTACCACATGATCATGCAACCCAGCTACATTGATAATATACAAGATACATGAGTCTCAATGGCTGCTATGTGAAGAGATGACACATCCTTGCTACTCACAACACAGAAATTACATCATTACATGTATGTCTCTGAATGGCTGCTAAATGTAAAGATGACACATCGTAGCTTCGCACAACACAGAGATTGTCTCTTAATGGCTGCCAAAGTGATCATTCTCTAGCCAAGCTATGCCGATAACGTTATCTATAATGTTTACCACATATCTTTACTGTACAGGTACAGGTACAATCCAAGCTTGAGAAAGAACCTTGCTGATTGGTTGACTCTGGTGTTTATAGTGTGACATTTCAACAAGAATTTCTACCATACAGAGTCTGATGTGGGAAGGTATAAGTGATCATTCCCGGAACAACAAAATCAAAAACAACAACATTAAACAATGAAATAGAGAAATTGAGCCATATTCACCACATCAGAATTTAATCAGAGTGATATGCAATCCATATTGTTTCTGTTTAGTGATACTCAATATTGATAACTATAATTGACTTGAACTTCATGTACTTACCCCAATGCTGCAGTTGTAGTAACTTTGGCAGGCCTGTTGTCATGACTACCAGAACTTCTAAGATGGGTTGAAGGATATATGGGCACATTGGTTTGGACCTGTATGATTTCAAAACGGAATAATATAAATAAATACTACCTTTATGAGGGACTGTGTTATTGGTTAGAATTTTGTGATTAATTAACAAAGACATGATGTTAATGACTGTGTGGGTGGCTGTGGATGAATTTTAAATTGCATCTCATGCATCTCTGGACTTCTAGAGAAATGACTTTGACTATACTGTGAGTGGAGGTGTAAATGGTAACGATACTGTATAGGAACTAGACTATGTGAGTGGAGGTGTAAATGGTAACGATACTGTATAGGAACTAGACTATGTAAGTGGAGGTGTAAATCGTAACGATACTGTATAGGAACTAGACTATGTGAGTGGAGGTGTAAATGGTAACGATACTGTATAGGAACTAGACTATGTGAGTAGAGGTGTAAATGGTAACGATGCCATATTGTTATTTTGTAGGTTGTTTGCTTTCCAGTCCGACCAAAATATAATGTTTACAATTCCACAGTCCTGTATGAAATTCCATTATTTTGAGGAAAAATATTCCTAAGATAATATTACAAAATATTTGAATTACCTGTGGTTTAGATATTCTTTTCTTGAACTGCTGCAGAGCTGAAGCGGACAGTTCTCTAGACGACGTAGAAGACATTCTTAGTGATGGAGTTACTTGTTTCACACTCTGACTTGAGTCCGTGGATTTCCCATCAAAGAGTTTCTCCATGGACTGACTTTTCCTTGATGAAAGTTTCGATGGTGATGTGGCTGTATTTGTCTGTCTAAAACTACTAGTCGATGCAAGTCCACTTGGTCTGCCACCTAATTCTGAAGTTATTCCTGTATTCGACTGTCTCAAACGATCCCTAGATAAATATCCACCAGTTCTCTCAAATTCTGAGGTTCCTGCTATGTTAGATTGTCTAAAGCTACCACTGGACGTAAATCCACTTGGTCTAGCTAATTCTGAGGTTACAGTCACTGCTTGGCTGCTGGTTGGAGAATTCTCTGACCGACTTGTAGATAGATCACTCAGACACAGTCCCCTTGGACTGTTACCATGGAGACTGTTTCCAAGGCTACTACTGTCATGGTTACCATTGAGATTGTTATGATGAGACACTGTCTTACCATAAACCTGAATGTTCTCTTTATCATCAGTATCAAATGTAACACGTGGTATGGATGAACTTCTACGTAGAGTTTGTGAGGTATCGATAGACGTATTCATCTGTGTTGAGTTTGACATGTGTTGGGGACTTGACATCTCTCTATACCCAGGCTGAGCAGGAGATCTGTGGCCATCTACTGGACTGGTTTGAGCATAGGTGTGTTTTTTGAGAGCTGACGGTTTTCTTGAAGAGTCTGGAAGACTTGAAAGGCTTGGGCTGGGGCTGGGGCTTCTGTGAGTGAGGCTACTAGTGCTGGGACTTCTGTGAGTAAGGCTACTTGGGCTGGGACTTCTGTGAGTGTAGGTTGTTGGCTGAGGTTCGTCATTAATCTTAACACCATATGAGTGCAGTCTGGATCTCTGCATACTAGCAGAATTATCAGGTTTCACTGATTCTGTGCCAGCATATGAATCTCTCAAGGACTGTATAGGTCTCTCCATTTGACTTCCATTGTGATGAGTTGTGCTGCTTGTGCCATAAACAGACCCACTTGTAGATAACGTAGATTTGGGAAGTTCCTCTCTGTTGGTGTTAATACTGGAATACGGATAACTTGTATTAGGGTAGTTCACTGCACTTGTTCCAGTGGTAAGTGAATTTGGTTTCTCTTTGGTGTCAATACCAGAATAAGTGTGACTTGCATTAGGGTATTTCACTGTACCAGCAGTATATGTATCCAGGCCAGTATCTTTGTCTCCATTTACTATTATGGCACCACTGTATGTCCAAGTTTGCTCCTTGGCCGATGCATCAGTTGCCGTAGTAACTGCACTGTATTGAGACTGACCACCTGAACTACCCGAGTTGCTAAATGAGTTGTAAGGAGATACTCTATCATCTACACCTCCATACTGATTGGCATCGGATTGATAGCTTCTGTAACTCTCAGCATAGGTGGTGTCAGGATAGCTTTGCTGGCTGTATTCCCCACTATGGTAGCCAGCTGAAGAAAGTTCAGTGGGATTTCTTACTTGTTGCTGTACTCTTGTGTTTGTACTACTATAGGGTTGTGTATCTGTGACTTTTTTGTAAGCTGGAGGAGGCACATAGTTTGGTGTAGGCGGTCGTTGTACATGGCTGTACTTTAGTGTAGGATCAAGTGTTGTCCTGTCCACATAGTCTTGGTGAGAGTCACCATTTGCAATCTGTCGTGACTCACTATCTCTGTAGTCATAATATTCAGGTTTATGTTGAGTGCTTCCTTGATATGATGTTCCACTTGTTCGTCCATAGTCGTATGAATTATAATCCATAGAATCCCTGCCATTGTAAATGCTTTGCTTGGCATATGATGTCTGATCAGTCAGGGGGCCATGAGTTGTAGAACTCACAGGACTACGATATGTACTACTCTGATATGTTGAACTGTATGAAGGGATATCTTGTCCTCTTTCAGGTTTTGTTTCCAGTCCATTAACTCTATGATTACTGAACTCAGACACATATCCATGACTTGTCATTTGATTTCCTGATGCATACGGACTAGTGTATGTGTCACGACTTCCCGTATAGCCCACATTTTGATCCATAGAATATCCCTCTCCATAAGTATCTGAGGTTCTTTCCTTTGGATATGGTTCTTGTTGGCGGCCAGAGTTTGCATAATAGTCTCTGTCAGCCACACTTTCCCTGGAAGTTGCTACGCTACGTTGATTTCCAGTATTGTACGGATCTTGCGCATACTGATTTGTCACAGGTTCAGCATAACTATACCGACTTCTTGGAGTGTCATATTGACTAGAATAATGAGACCTTGGTGTTCCTATCTCATCATCTATACCTCCATCTCTGTACTTCTGGTCTGCAGTTTCTCCATATGCATAGCTGAATCGGCTTTTTGCTTGTAGGCGCATCAAGTTCTCCTGCCCAGGAATCCAAAACAGTTCGGAGACATCATCCCTGCTAGATGTTAGACTGGTTGGTTGATATCCATGGTACGGCTGATGTCTACCATCTCCAACATTACTTGTGGAGTGATAAGAAGTCATACCTGAATAACCATTTCCTAGAATAAAAATCAGTATGAAAAAAATTATGAAATGGTAGATATACTGTATCCAGTCATCAAAATTGTATAAAATTGTAAGCACAGATACTAATACAATGTTACAAATATTTTAATTTGAATTGAAATATCTTGTACGAGACTGAAATAGATCTCTAATTCAAACATTGTATCAAACTGTCAGTAATAGAATTAGGAAAATGTAGTAAGGCCTGACAAAAAAAAAATTGTGTGGTTCCGATTACACTCAAATTTAGAATAGGTGGGGTAGGTAGATTTAAAAAAATATATATATATAAATATATATATTATCCATGTGTGAGTGTCTACCGGTAGTTCAGGTAGATATATTTTCCATATGGTCTCTGTGTTATGTGTTTCTTCTCATCAGATGTACAACCATTACAGATTGGAAGAATAGTTTCAATTTGTCTTTTTAAATTGGTCAGTTTCCGCATCCACTATTTCTTGCAAGACTTCACAATTTACAGTTTTATTTTTTTTTCTCGAATATGTAAAAAAAAGTTTAGGGTAAGGGTGAAAAATATTGGGGAATAACATCTAACTAAAAGTGTTATAGTGGTGTCAGAACAGGTGATAAGGGTAGTAAGATGATGCCACACATGATAATATGGGAAGCAGGAAAGGTGATATGGTTCATGTGGTCCATGATATGGGAAGCAGGAAAGTTGATATGGTTCATGTGGTCTATGATATGGGAAGCAGGAAAGGTGATATGGTTCATGTAGGCTGAGATAAGTATACATTTTTGATTGATAAAGTCAACGAACCTATTTGCTGCGACCCATTGTTGAGATCTGAGAGGTGAAGAGAGGATGTACTTCCATACTGGTAAGCCATACTGACTTCTGAACTCAGTTCTTCAACTTCTTCTAAAGGTTCTGTTAACCAGTTGGCTGCATTCTGGTGGATGTTCTGAAAATAAACAGAAGATTATCACAGTGTAAATATGAATCATATAGGAAATAAATAAATAGAATATTTACTGCTGAAATTCTGGAATTAATAAAACAACATATTGTTCAAAGTTTCCTTCTCACTTTAATTGTCATTTTTAAGTCATTCAGAATGTTAAAAGGCTATTAATTATGAAATGAAAGTATCATACTGTTACACGCTAACATTTTTTGAAATTTTTAACTGACTGACCCATCATTTTTATGGTATTACGATGAGAAATATGGAATGAAATATGGGTGACCTGATGTGCCCACCTGTTGGATTTGACACAGACAAGTAAAGTGCTGACATCAGTTTGTAAAAATGTGTTAATTTGTTTTACAAATAAATAACCATTCAACCTGAGGAGGTACAACAAAAAACAAACAAAAATTGTAGTAGCTAAGGAATTCCTAGGCACATGTGAAAACTTCATGGTATTTGTCAATACTGTACAGTAATCCTATCTAGAGTACAAACACAGAATTCCCTTGCAGTTAACAGCTCTGTTTGTTCACACCAAATAAAAATCTCACACTGCAGGTAAAAAAAGATACCGACTGCCTAGAAGTGTAAAGCTATGCAGGATTACTGGTCGTGCTTGTAGGAGATTGATCTTTCACCTCTTGTATTGTACAGGTACAAAAGTAAGATATGTGCTATAAAACTTTGCTGCAAGCAATTACAGGTATACTTTATAAAGAAGTGTGTAGGTTATATGAAAACACTGCAATGCCTTCTAGGCTGTGAATGTATTGACATTAGTACTCCATATGTACTTCATACTAAAGTATAACACTTAAACAGGTAGATCTTGGTATGTAGTGGTACATGTACCTTGTATGTACACAAACGGTGACTTTTTGATATAAAATGAAACTCCGTTTAACAATGCTACGTTTTAAATTATGTCATGAAAAACTTGGTTATATGTTTTCACCAACTTAAATGGCCTCTTATCCATCTGTAACTGTAGGGGGTGATTTTACTTACTGACCACTCATAACAAAGTCACTACATTGTATCGGAACACAACATTGTACATGAAGGTCCAAATTACTTTCTCGTAATATCAATAAGAAAAGTTTAATTAGCATATTTGTTGATACACAACCAAATTACTTTTTAGTCATGTTGCTAAAACATAGACACGAAGAAAATAAAAATAAAAAAAAATTAATGGTGTGTCAATGAACATCATTCTAATTATTTCAAGTTCCAATATGATTGAACCTGTATACCAAGAAGCAAAGTTTAGTTTACATAACAAACACACTAGTACACAGTGTAGAGGCATACAGCACACAACATAAAGGATGTCTCAAACACTTGTCCTGGTATCGGACAAAACAAGATTAATTTTACGTACATGACGGTATAGTACCTGTCTCTTCAAATTACAGCCTTAAAAAGTAGGCAGTAATCCTTTCATGTTAGACTCTCTTAAAATGAGAGAAATCAATGCACTGTTTGTTTAAATTCTGAGTTCAATTTCAATGTTCAACGGTCACTCAATCTTTCCAGCTATGTTCAACTTAGAAATTCAAATTTCTCTGCTAGGATCGTGGGTGCTGTTTTCACCACTATATCTTATGATTACCAAAATGTATGCCCTGTACATGTATGCACGTAATCAATTAGGAAAACAGGGTCCCTGGAGTTTTGTAACTAGGTCTTTGGTCGTTTCAATAAAACCCAAGCTGTACTCCCAGCAGACCAGCAAACTACATGTGTAAATACCAGCACATTTTCCACTTGAAGAAACTTTTTCACAAATTCATTTAAGCTACATTTCAATTGCCCTGCCTCTGAAAGCCCTATTATTGTATCGTCATGGTTATGAATAAATTTGATTTCAGCAATAACAAAATAACAACAAACATTGTGTTGAAAATGTTAAATTTTCATTCAAACATGACGAAGAGCGATAAAAAAAACCACCCCCCAGAAATAAACCCCCAGAAAATAAAAGTATTTGTCGGTAGCATTTTGACAAGGACAATTTCTCACCTGGTATATGTGTTATCAACTAGTCATAGTATTACCATGGTGCCAACACAGTTCAGTTTGTCATCAAGTCAAAACTTTTAGAAAGTTTTTCATGACTGTTAACTAATTCACTTAAGCATATGTATACTTTGAAATATTTGATTTAGAAAATGAATTTAGGGTCTTAAATATGTTGGTAGAATAATTTGGAATGAAGTCATTTGGTTTTTGACAGTTACTACTACAACACCAATACCTGCCATACATGTCTCTACAGGTATAACTTTATCAAGACTCACCAATGTATCAATGAACACGTCGATGCCAAACTTTCCAACTATTCTCACATCTTTAACTTCTACATCAGACTGCCTGATTAAGATGCATAATACACTGTCACAAGGGAAATGTTCCAAGTTGAGGATGTCAAAATACGGCTTATCTTGGATTGCTACATACCATGTACAGTAGCCGCGTCTGAGCAGTCTTACTTTACTATCTAGTAAGCCGCTGGTCATACAATCCTTAATGCTGGCAATAACAATGGCACTCACAATAGAGGGCTTACACCTCATTAACATAAAAAAAGAAAGTGTTCTAGCGCCAATACAGGACCATGAATGGATAAACATGTCAGTGGAGCTATGTATTCAGCCACTGATTTCATTCAGGTTTGTGATCACTGAGTCTGACATTCAATGATTCAGTTTCACATTTCATTCATTTACAAGACTTGCACAAAAATCTTTTCATTCAAGACAGCTATGCTGCGATTGTACAAACTTTATAACAGGATCATAAACACCACTACACAACAATCCCTGGCAGTCTCTGGCTGCAGAACTACACTACCCTGAAACTAGTCCAGAGTTAAAATTTCTACTGTTTACTGAGTCCGATACTTGTACCACAAACTATGCAGCTTAATACGTTTTAAATAAACAGAAAATACGCCACTGACTTGCATTACATCCTGAAAGTTGAAATGCTCAACTGAGGGGGAAAAAAGAGCTTTGAATTTGAATTTCTAAACTGTATTCTGGTCCCAAATACAATTCTACATGTACTACGGTGGTCTGGGCTACAAACTGTGAAGCTTGATACCTCTCACATGGTGTGAAAATAGTCAACTGAAGTTACAAATACAATCCCAAATTATAAAGGACAACTGAGAAAACAACACACAAACACACAACTCTGAAATAACTCTACTATGATTACTAGTCTGAACTATTATTTTAGCACCAAACACTTATTGCAGAAAATCCAACGAAGAAATGTAGTTTTCTTAACGGATGCAATAAAGATTCTATTCTATTACTACTGTGTACCTTAGTATATATGTACTAGAAAAATTAACATGTTGGGTTTTTTTAGTTGGTCATTTTAAAGTTGGTTGTAACATCAATTTCTGTTTTGTGAGGAATGTGAGACTGATATTTCTCACACAACAGCAATTGATGTTACAACCAACTTTTAACTAAAAAAAAAAAAACACTTTAATTTTCATCTGAAAACAATTTATAACAATTTCTACCATGAATACACAGGACCAACCCTTAGTGACACTGAAACAGTAAATAACAGGAATTTCAACTGTTTGGTAATCTCAAATAAATACAAATTATTCAAATGAGTTACGAAACTTTAAATGTCCAAGTCATACAAAACAACACATTGCCCATAGGCTATGCTATGAGAACTTCACAATGTAAAGTATACTTGACCCAGTACATGTACAAGCAAAATAAACAACAAATGGACTTAGATTGGCATTTCTTATATAAATATAACACATCAAACGTATTTCACATAAATTTCCAAATCTTTACATTTCTGACAAGTTCTCGATCCAGTTACCAACAAACTAACTTAAAGTAAACAGTACATAATACACATTGGTCCATCTACAAATAGACAACATCTCCATGTTATGTAGAATCTCACATACCAAATAACTACAACTGATGTCACACTTCCAAAACTTTAAATTTCTGACATGTTCTCTATCAACAAACTAACATAAAGTAAACTGTACTGCAGTGTACACTGGTCCATCTACAAATAGACGACATCTCCATGTTATGTAGAATCTCACATACCAATAGGGAACTTGCAATCCAGGCTAAGCATGCTCAGACGCAATGGACTATGGGATTACCTGTGGTTATCATAATAACTTATCTGGTGCTACCGATAAAATAAACCTCCCACACTGGTCAGGGTAAATATGAATTGATTATTGGTGGTTACAAACAATGTAACATTATTGTTTATAATACAGTACTGTTTGATTAGTATTTATTATCACATTTCCCATGATGCAACATTCAACATGGCAGGTTTGCCAGTTCCTTATTAACACACTTCCAAACTTCAAGTTAAATTTCTGACATGTTCTCAATCAACAAACTAACCTAAAGTAAATCATAGGAGTGTACCCTTGGTCCATCTACAAATAGACAACACCTACATGCTAAGTAGCTCTTTTCACCATTACTAGTGATGTCCACACACGTACACACTCACAAACTTGGTATGATACTTATTAGTATTACCAAGTAAACAGAACCAGAAAGAGACACAGAAACAGAATCTTACATACAAAATACCTAACTTACATTTAAGTACATTTCCTAAACCTTTAAATTTCTGATATGTTTTCTATCACTACTTTCCAGAAGTAAATACCTACTTTGTTCCTGGGGTCTATTCTACAAACAAACAGTAAGAAACTATGTAGAAATCTCACCTAAAACACAACATACCAAGTGATGGTACATTGGGCTATCAGTAATACTGTCAGGAAAATATATTAAGTACAGTGTTCCCACTAAGGCTTATTTGCGCTCTACTTGCGCAAGGTCTCCATCTGCTGTCGCAGTCAAATTTCATGTTTTTGTGCAACCCTATATCCAAGCATCAAGAATGAAGCCAAAATATACATTATATACAAATAAAGTATGATTAATGATTAAATGAAATATTGTCATACAGTTTTATTTCTCTCTATTCAGCATCCAAGAACAGGTAAAATGTATTAGCTTCATATTACAAATAAACATATGATTTTGCTTCTGTCTGAGCTTTGGCCGGAAGGGGATATTCCCCATATGGTCCATTTCCCCCACAGCTTCGCAAGCGTGGCATGTCACCAGGACCTTGGTAACAAATCACTCAGGCTAACTGTATTTGTCACTTAAACTACAAACCATTTGAAATAATAAACAATATCGTGTCAAATTCTAGTAAAACTGATTTTATACTTAAGTGCTGTCTAGTTGGTTGCTATGCATAAAGTGTTCTCACCTTGGTAACAGAACACTTAAACTGACCTATTTGGCAATGACTAAGACTTTGGAAAGAAGACAGTGCTATATGTATGTATGTATTGTGAAACTCTCAACAGGTATGGTCGGAATCTGTTTTGTGTTTTTGCTGGCTGAGTAGGTCAACTATTTGTACACAGACTCTGGACAAGTGAATGGTTTACATATTCATTTATATGTATGCAGTATATCTATGCAATGTTTATTATTTACTGTTGGTACTCCATCAAAGAAAAAATAATTTTTTTTTTTACATGTTGATGATTTCAGAGTGTTGAAAATAGAGCAACTGAATGGCGTCACGTATATACACTTATTTGTATTCCTAAGTCTATTGTTTGCATATTTCGAAAGTTAACAACATTATTACATGCACACTACTGGTGCTTTTGGAAAACAGGGTTTATCATGATGATATTTATGCATACCCACATCTTAACAACAAGTTCTTGCATTTCATAACTGCAGTTGAAGAACTAGAAAACCCGTTGAAAACCCGGGCTCAAAATCGCTATACCTAGACTAAATATACTTTGCAGTGTCTGTGCTAAGGTTTGGGAACCCAGGTAACAGAAAGGGGGGAGGGGGGGGGGGGGGGGGGTAAACTCCAGAAGCACCAGGAGAATTCAGGTACACTTTACCTACTTTAACAGACTTTTAACAAAAGCACTCACTGTATACTTTGAACAGTGTTCTCCCAAAGAGTTTTACAAGAGGAGTGGAAGCCTAGTAACACCAAACCTTTGTTGTTGGCAGTCAGAGACCAAAGAATATTCATCTGGGTCTGCCAGCTGTTTTGATATCAATTTTGCAAAAAATTGTTCAGAGTATGGTTTTCATTTTTTCTCTACAATGTGTTTTGGAATTACAAGAGGGATGGATTTCCTGGATAATTTGCTCTGGAAGAACGGGAACACTGTTTTCTCAAGGTCAAGGAATCTCTGGTGAAGGTCAAGGACTATCTCTGGTTGAAGTTTGTACTTCAGACAGCTGACCACACACTTCATTGGTTGTAATGGCTTTGAACGATCACTAGAAATGAAATAGCAGTCTAAGAACTAACTATACACTCACACTATACATGAGTGATGATGGTTTTGTGTCAACACTGTAGTGGAATGGTCATTCTTGCAAAGAAAGGCTATTATTTCTTCCGCAGACACTGTGAAAAATCTCTTGACGGTGCAAAGAGGGTTAGATTTATAGTGATGTAGAATGGTTGGAGTAATCACAAATGTACATCCAAAACCAAATTTTGTTGTTTTGGGTCAAAATGAGGAAAACTGGGTTTTCTTGTGAGTCACCACCTATAAGAGATAAGGGAACATAAAAATGTTGGCACGTCACTAGAAAAGTTGTGTGCGTCAGTGGCATGTCAAATTGACTGAGGGTACACTGCATACTATGCTTGCTTCAAATCAACACTGGAATACAAGGGGTCAGTGGGACTACCTGCACAGAAAACAAGTTGTTGCAGCACACCACCCCCCCCCCCACCCCCCCTTTCTCTTCCTCATTTGACACTGCCATGGGATGAAAGAGCATCCTAGCAGTTAGGAATTCCGTGTGCCCTTGAAATGACATTCTGAACGGAATCCGAAGGAAAGTTAGAAAATACCACCATACAAGAGTTGCATCCCCTTGATTTGACATTCAATGTGGAATATTGGAACACCCTGACCATTGAAGAGACACAGACCCCTTGAATCCAACTTCAAAGCTAGAACAGAAGAACTACCGCTACAGCTTCTACATCAAACAATAGATGAATTGTCTTTGTCTTTTAAGCTACCACAAGACTAGAGTACGTACATTGTATGTCTAACTACTATTTCCTTTAAATCAACATTACAATAGAAAAGACGGCACTCACAATGGAAATGGACAACCACCATATTATTTTCCAATTGCCAACATTGTTGACTTGTGTTTCTATACAATCTCTGTATTACTTTCCAGTAGTGCCAACATTGTTGACGTGGCTTGAGTTCCTATACTATTGTTATTTGTTGTTGACAAAACACTTGAATCCATCCGTCGGCATGAGTAAACAAAATCAATCAAGTTCACATTACACCAAAAATATGTTAATTTTGATTCCTAGTACATCACATCCTCTTTACAATGAACTTTGTTATAGTGAACATTTTGTTTTACCGAACACCCTATAATGTCCCCAAAACTTACATTTCCGATAAACAAAATGCTTCACTAAACTAAAAGTAACATTTCATTATAGCTCCTCCGGCTATAGGAGGTACATGTATGTTCCGTTATTGGAATGAAGAAAGACATGATACAAATGTACTTGATTACAGCAAATGTTCATCATGAAGAGGTTACAACGTAATTCAGACACTTACATATATATACAAATACACTGTGCTTAGTAGATAAAAACAAGCTGTATCAAAGATTCTCAGAAAGCAAATGAAAGCTCATAAGAAACATAGTAGAAGAAAACCTCCAAGTTACATTCTCCTCAAGAAAGGGTCAACATTTTTGTACTTGTATCAAATGATTATATATTCTATAAGCAATTGTGTTTTTGCTATAGTTCCAGTGCATGGTTGCTATGGATACAGTGTGGCTTGTATGGATACAGTATATGGTCGCTAAGGTTACAGTGCATGGTTGCTATGGATACACTACAGTATATAGTTGCTATTGATAATGAGTAGTTGGTATGGATAGTGTGATTGCTGATGTCGTATTACTTTTTAAACTGTCTGCAGCAATTCGCGATCGAGAAACATCAACATCTCTACGTACTACTGAAACTTGGCTTCACCAGTCTTGACTAGATACAATGCAGAACGCTTTACTTCCGTTTACACCTGGACAGGCTAATACAATCGCCTATTGTGATCACACGACACGATTACCTATGCTATTGTGGTCACACGGCATGACTCCCTATATGCTATTGTGGTCACGCTACACGACTCCCTACACAACTGACTCCAAGTATTCATTATCTTCACCTAATTTAGCCATACAAACCATACCGTGTCTGTGAGTGTCTCTTACATCACAATACTATATTTGAAATGAAGCAAGTAACACCTTGTATATGAACGACTCTTACAGGTACATCTGATATACAGTACTGATGTATACAAGTGTACTTTTCTAGTATGTTGAAAGAATAACTGTTTTTTAATGTCAAACACGTTACACCTTGTCTGTGAGCGTGTGTTATGTCGTATTTAATCAAGCTATATGTAGTACGTGTTGACTGTTAAGTGTGACGGCTCTTTGCTACCGAACAAGTAACACACTGTCGTAAGCAGGCAGGCCAGCGACATCACACACACAAAGTCTATACATGTGTTGGCAAAGTTCATTTACTGAATGAAATCTTAGAAGACACAGTCACAAATGAATGTAAACGTTTGACCTGAATGTCTGACAGCTGCCATGTTTGGTTTGATAACTGTATTACTTAATCTTACATTGTTGACATGTTGTTGACATGTGGAATCCGTACAAACACAAACAAGTCATGCTTGGTCTGTCAGTTGTAACACATGGGAAACTCTTTTTAAAAAACCATAGAAATATATATGCATGGTTAGTTTTTATCACGCCTGCCCCTTTTTGTGTGCTGTTGTTTACGTTTTCTTTTCTATTCTTGAACCAGAAAATGCAAATTTGATCTATATAAGGTTACAACACATCAGCAGTTGAAAGTATATTTTACACTCAGCTTTCAATATCACATGACTTGGTTGACAATCCTCATGAATGATGAATTCCATAGTTACAGCTGACCATTTAATCTACCATGCTGATGAAAATTTTTGGTCAAATCTGGTACACATACTGTCAAGATGGAAGAAGGTGCCACGGTGCATGTATTTTAATTTGAATGATAAAACTTAAAAGCAAAGGAAAAGTCGGTCTGGCTTATTTCTGTCTTTCAAATGTACTGCTGTCACCTTACTATCATTTTGGGTGATAAACTATCACCTTGGCAACCGTTATTCAACTTTCAAATCTTGCAAAGAAGCTCTACTATACTATGGACATGTGTTTGGCTATTTTGGATATTTCCTGCAAGGGATTATGGGAAACCCTCTAGTGATGACATCATTTTTACCCTAATTTTTCTGTCTCAACATTCTTTGTATTTGAGTGTTATTCTAGCCTAGAATTCAGTAGAGAGTTTGTTCTTGCTTTTCCCCTACCACTCCTGACATTTCACTAGCGACTGTTTACTCTACTGAAGCTTCGGCCAGAAATCACGTGAACATTCTTATTTGGGTTTTAAATTTTCCCACTGTCAGATGATGTCAATAGTATCACATGCTGGTGATTACAACCAACTTGGAAGGTTGAGATATATGATATAGACATAATTACCATATTCAATCATTGCTACTGGAAATCATAATCTAATTTTAGGTTTAGCTGCTAGTGAAATGCCAGACGTGGTAGGGGAAAAGTGACAGAAAAATCCCTACATGACTGGGTTCCAGACTAGTGTATTCATATACACCTGAGTCATTCTGATTTTGGACAGACTGACCTCAAAGTCAATTCTCACAGTAAATCATAACCTATCAGTCAGTGATACAGACAGATTGAATTACAGCCATGAATTCATACAATGACTAGTTCACATTACCCAGCTGTCATATTGATAATATACTAACTGGATCTAATGTCAAAAAGGTGCATTCTTCTAGGAGTCAAGACTACAACCATGGAAATAGAAGAGTCGACTAACAAAAGCTTGACATATGAACCTATCTAAAGTACATGTATCTGTGTCTATAAAGACAGATATGGGTGCTATGAGTACACTATATTTAGGGACTGCCAATGCCTGGACAATGATTAATGATTGTGGGGGGGGGGGGGGGTATTACAAGGGTCGAAGTGGCCCAAAATGAAGGAATTACGTATACGGTATGGGGTCACAGCCCCTTACATATCTAACCTAACTACTTAACAATAGATGTATTGTATATAGTACATCAATCTAGTAAGTATTGTATGTACATTTGTATGCATCTATAATGATGCACTAGGCACTATGGTACATCATATTTAACCTGTTACCAGCAATTATTGAGATGACAACACCTGTACATAACTTGAGCCGATACCCTTAATTTGGTTATTTTCAAGCATGC
The DNA here is from genome assembly GCF_964340395.1 of Glandiceps talaboti. Taxonomy (NCBI): domain Eukaryota; kingdom Metazoa; phylum Hemichordata; class Enteropneusta; family Spengelidae; genus Glandiceps; species Glandiceps talaboti. Next base: position 11,629,434 of record NC_135569.1, on the reverse strand, counting down.
CCTCTCACAAGTTATGTATGAGATGAAATGCAAGGTCTACACTAGCACAACTCTGATAATCAAAGACAACATCAAGTAACTCATGTGATATCTACCATATTTCACATTTCCCTGAGGACTGAGTGGTTCTTTACTGGAGTAAAATACAAACATTTAACATGTACCACATTGCTATTGCTACAGCCACAGAAAAGGTTATAATTTGTGGTTCTGAATTTATAGTGGAGTTCATATTAAATCTGGGAAACAAGTAGTGTCTGAAATAAATACTACATTTTGAACTAGAATGCATACAAGTTCTGATAAATTATTTACAAATTCAAAAAAACTTTGATAACAAACTCAGGAAATGACCAAACAAATGTAGTTCTGTGATAGCAGAGCTTGTCTGTAACTTGTATTTAAAGTCAATGGAGTTCACTCAAGCAGAGTAAAGGACATTTCTGCTTCATGCCTGTGTATTGTGTCTGCCAAGTATTAAATTTCAGTCTGACCGCTGTGTCTTCAAACAACTTGTAATAACACTTACCCAATGTATTAACCGGCAAAACACAGTATTTTACTGGATCCGTTTACTACAAAGTACGTAGTCTTAGCTACCATGGGTTATGAACCATCAGGATATGAACCATCAGACATTCTTATGTGAGATTGGCATACTTAGGCAACGTACCAAAAACTTGAAAACGGATCTCCAAGTTATGTGACAGCTGTATGGGTGATGAGATCTGTGTCATGGAATGCATGCCTTCATCTAAGGGCTCAGCCAAGTCATAATGGGGGGGGGGGGGAAGAGAAGACAAAACAAGGCAGTCCTGATAAATTCAAATTGATTATTTGATTTACAGTCTGTGGTATATGTATGGGTGCTTAGATTTCCATCATGGAATGTATGCTTTATCTAAGGGAGTGGCCAATTTATATTTATGGGTGGGGAGGGTGTAAAACAAAACAACTGAACAATACCTTGAAATATATATAAAATTACATGACATCTGTGTATGGGTGATGAGATTGTGTCTTAGAATGCATGCCTTTATCTAAGGGGCTGGCCAGTTCATATTGGGGGGGAGAAAAGAAGGGATCATAATGAATGCCTTCATCTGTTAAAGTGATAGATGAGTTAATATTACTAAGGGGGGGGGGGGGGGGGGGGTAATCAAACAGAGGGAATCTAAAGGGTTGGCTAGCTCATATTTACAGGGATACTAAAAGGGTACATTGTACTCACATATCTTTGGATAAAAAAACTCCATATCTGTTAATGCTCATTTTTGTAAATTTTGTGAAAGAAGAAAAGTTCTAAACTGGTATTTTCACAGTGATATTCAAGCTACTTCCAGCTGTACCAGGTTAAACCACTAGAGGGGGCTGTTCAGTGCAATGGTCCTTTGCTTGAAGCAGAGCTGCATGAAGTGCTTTAAAGTTTGAAGTCAACAAGCCAAGATTCCAAACCTGCATTTTTTTGTAACTTCTGTAGATTTAGAATAGTTTATCAAGACAGTTAAATTCCTGACTAGGAATGTGATGTTTACTTATAGGCTTTCATCTTAAGACAAGATTATCGGATCCATTGATCAATGTATACTGACACACAAAACATATCAGTTCTACAAAATTCTAATAAAAAAATCACACAATAGTAAGACTTCTCTTTACGTTATACAGTACAAGTTTTCACAATATTAGTAGAGACCCTTATTTAGTTATGGTGTATTTTCTTGTTGAATCAAATAGTTTAGGAGAGATGTAGCTGTAAAGTTTAGTGGATTTTGTTTGTGACATGACGAGATTCTAGTACAATAAATACATACATGCACCTTACAATATGCTGGGGTTAGTCGGGACAAAAGTTTTGACATCTTGGTAAAAGAGGTTGTGTGAGTGAAGTGATATCCATAATTTTAGACAGGGGAGGGAGGTCCATTGCCTGGAAACAGGAATTAGTTAGGGACGTTTGCACAATGTCACTCAAGGTCAATAAGTGAACTTTGTTTGTTTGTTTGTTTGTTTGTTTGTTTGTTGGGGGGGGGGGTCTGGCATGAATGAGATTGCTGAACTTCATTTTCACACTTCTAACCAAATTTCGATGAAAAGCTTTCACTCCTTCACAGCTTTTCTATACTACTGAGATGTTGATAAGTTGATTAAAATTTACTTCTAATGTGAGATACAGTGCTGGGTTTCTGGTAGTATTTTAACGTGTTTACAATCATGTTTTCACATTTATACATAGATTGTAGTGGTGTGACTGCTAACAACGCAATGATTTAAAGCCACAACCAAAGGAAAGCATATGACACAACAAACTTGTGTACTGGAAGTAAATTTTATACAAAGAACCATGTTTGGACCATTAACCATCTGTCTATCTAGGTGTGTGCAGTTATTGTCTATGTATAGTAGATGACGATAGTAAAGGATGGAAACTAATAAAACTTTGTCAAAAATTTCTTTTTATATTCCAAATAAAATGTTTCTATTGAGGTCTAATTGTGAAGGTCTATCATTCTCATATCAGAGGTATACAGAAAGTCAATTTGTTACCATCGGAGAATTCTTTGTGACTCAAGTTTCAAAATTTTCTCATTAGGCCTAACAAAAACAATTGTGTAGTTCCGATTACATTCAATTTTAGAATAAGTGGGGTAGGTAGATTTTTTTTTTATATATATAATTTTTTTTCATATGTGAGTGTCTAGTTCATATAGTTAAGTTTTCCGTTCTTTTCCATATGGTCTCTGTGTTATTGGTTTCTTCCTATCAGATGTACAGCCATTACAGATTGGAAGAACAATTTCATATTGTCTTTTTAAGCTGATGTAAGTTTCTGCATCCAGTATTTCTTGCAAGACTTAACAATTTTCGCAATTTTATTAATTTTTATCAATTACGTATTTTTGAAATTAATATAAAGTATGAAAAAAATACCACAGTCTTGAGCAAGTCTAGTAGTTAGAAAGAAATTAAACTTTTTGAAAGAAGTTCACTGAGATGCAAAACTTCAAACTGTTTTTGAACTCAAAATTACAAGAGAGAGAGAGAGAGAGAGAGAGAGAGAGAGAGAAAGAGAGACAGACAGACAGAAACAGAGACAGACAGACAGAGACAGACAGACAGACAGACAGACAGATAGACAGACAGACAGACAGACAGACACCGTTCTACTACTGTCAATGTAGTGTGACTGCTCAGTGCACAATCTGGTAGAACTTGGCATGATGCCAACAAGTTGCTATGCAGTTTGTTGACTAGTTAAACTATTTGACACTTATTTCAATGGCAAAGCATCCTGTCAAGCAATATGGCAGGACTTTTACATGAATATTAAGATACAGTGTTTTTACATGGCCAACCATCAAGGCTATCACAACGTTACAAAACAAATTTTACAATTCAATGAAATTCACAAATGCTATTCAATGTGATAGAAATATATTTAGGCAGCAGATAAACAAACTAAAATCAGTCCACCATTTCTCTCATCAAAACCTCTCTCAAAGACAAATAGTTTTACAATATTTTACTTCGTTTCTATTCAGACATTGTTAGGTTCACGGAGAAGTGTTTTCTCAGTGCTAAGTAACTATCCTCAGGCTCTGGAGGCAATAACTGTATGATTTCTCAAAAAACTCAAATTTTACAAAAACTGAGTGAAATTTACTAAAACTTCGCTTTTTCTTCTGTTTTAAAAACACCATAAATAGATAATTCTAAGCGTAAACTGAGCATAAAAAGACAGCGAGTGACAAGTGTGTGCTGTGATATCGTTTACAGGTGGGCCGAACTACAATATGCCTGGGGCATCTGTGTGTGCCAGGCATAGTTTGCAGCCATTATTATCCAAGATACTAGACAACAATAGTCAAAGGTGTGTAGACGTGTACAACCTCTGAAGGCCGGACTATACTTAACAAATTGAAGTGCCAAGACACCTTTACATGTAACCTCCATGAAGGGGGTCTGTACTGTTCAAAGAAGTGATCGAAAGGACTGCATGGACACCATATCAATGCACTCCCATCCTTTAACCCTTTCATGACTGGAGACGAGTTTTAAATAATTTTGGGAACCAATTTATATGAACATTTTCATAGTTATAATAATATTACTTTATTAGGAAGTAACATTTCTTTAATTCCAGTCTAAAATGAAGCTGATATATGCCAAAAACTTACATAAAACAAGAATTTTGTTCAAATAATTTTGGCGGCAAAGTTTTCAGTACTGAATGGGTTAACAGGGAATGAAAGTACACTAACAGCTACTGTGTACTGTAGAGGTACAGAGATGAATATGAACTTTGAGTGACTTAACCCCTTCAATACTGAAAACATTCCCGCCAAAATTATTTGGATAAAATTCTTGTTTTATGTAAGTTTTTGGCATATATCAACTTCATTTTAGACTGGAATTAAAGAAATGTTACTTCCTAATAAAGTAATATTATTGTAATTATGAAAATATTCATATAAATTGGGTCCCCATATTATTTAAAACTCGTCTCTAGTCATGAAAGGGTTAAGGGGGCCCTGTTGTGTTTGCCCAACTTGAACCCTCAGTATTTTCTGACTGAGTAGAGACTAATAACCAAATAATATTGAATTGACTTACATTAATCAGAGAATACGTCCTGTATTTTCTGTTCGTTACATGGCATCGTTTGTGTGTTATACAATATCCTGAAACAGTAAATATCAATTTTAAACAACAAAAGATGACATTGTTTGTTAAGATTTAATACAGGATACTGACAAGAAGAATTCTAAAGTTAGATTACATTTCTAGAATGTTACACTTTGGTATTAAGCCAAATACAAAAATTATGTGGTTCCGATAATGCCCAATTTAAAAAAATAGGGTGGGTACATGTAGGTAGGATTTTTTGTAAATTTCTTTTTAAAACTATTATTTGGTATGGTTCAGATTATATTTTCACTTGTTTATCTAGAGCCCTTCCATATGGGCTTTGCATTATGGGTCACACGAGGTGATGACATTTTCAAATCTCACTATTTCCTGCGTGACTTGATTTTTCAATAATTTTTTCGAATTACATAAAAAAAAGTTTAGGATTGGAAGTAAAAAACAAGGTTGGGTCAGGTTACCAGAACCACACAATTTTTTTTTTTCATTTGGCAACTACAAGTATATGTATATTTCATAAATATGTATTTATATATTTTATATGAGAAACTATTTTTTGTCAGCTTTATATTAAAGGACATTACAGACTTTTGAAATATATATTTTTTAACAAAAGATTTTTTAGTAAGAGGTTTAGATAGTTGACAACATTTTATCCATATTTTAGTTTAGTAGTTATGAAACCGATACTAATTCTATAGTACACCGAATTAAAATCACTTCAAGATCAGGAAATGTTTTGCCATGATCATTTGAACAAAAATTGTGCATTTCCTGGAACTTTTTCACTCACTCCAATTCTATTGTAGATGGCAACTGTTAAAGATAAACTTAAGAACTGAATTGTTGTAAAAGTTTGGTTTAAAATGAATTTAAAAGATTCAAAATTGTTCAGAAACTTGCAAGATTTTTCCTTTAAAAAAGACACTGATAACAGAAGGGATAAGAAAACTGGGGACAGACATGTTGATTTTAAAGTGAAATAATCACACCTTACCTGACATTTCTCTGCTGTATCTAACTAGAATTCACCATAGGATGCAATTTTTTTTATCCACTACACTTAACTCAAAAGTACTGCGATTTAAACAAACTTATAAAATCTTGCTAGTTTCACTTCTAGACTTCTACAGACATGGAGTCTGAACACACTACAGTACAATAAGGTGTTGTTACCAGTTACCACTGTATTACCTGTCATTGTAATGAACCTTTCAGGTTTAACTTTCAAATGACTTCAGGACTAGCTATTGTGTAACAAGGTCTGTTTTCCTTCATTGTTATACATTGTGTTCATTCATTATAAGTAATCATTGGTCACATAATAACTACACAGTCAGCTCAGTAGGGTGTGTCTGCAACTTGTCTTACTGTTTGTCTCACAAATAATTCGATACTGAGCAACTGTCTCATTTCCAATATATCAAATCAATCAATCAATACTTCTAAATTCTCTTACCAATATATTCAAGAACTCAACATTAAATATTTTTCATTTTAATGCAGCTTGCCAGACAGTCAAAGTATATAGTAGGACAATACAGATTGGAATTTACATAAGGACCTGTAAACAAAATACACTCAGTTTGGAACATATGTAAGTTCCAACGCCCTTTTCATCTAAAATTTTAGACTTGGTTTCATCTCTTGGCCATCAATCAAAATTAAAATAATATATGACTGTACAGGTGGTTAGACACACATAAAAGTTGTAACCATAGATTTCTAGTATTGCCTTGCAGCTATTCAAAATTCCAGTCTTTACCTGGTGATATCACTACTGACAGTCCTCAACGTTTACTATACAATGTATAATACTTCATAGTTTTATTTCTTGGCCATCAATCAAAACCAAATGAATACAAGTGCAGTCAGTTAACCTAGCCATAGATTTCCATGTCTAGACTCAAAATTATTTAAAAATTTTTATTCCAACAATTACTTGGTATATCAGTACTGCTGTTTTCAATCTTTATCAGACACCACATAGCTTCATCCCTTGACCATCAATCGAACAAAGAATTTAGTTTCCAGCTAGACTAGCCACAGATATCAACTACTGCTAACTTACGAGATTCACACAAATTCAAAAGTATCTCTTTCTGCCTCCAAACATATATAATTACTGTTATTTTTCACTGTTTACTACAAATGTATCGTACTACACCTGATATTCTCTAAAACAGCTTTCATTACATTACCTCATTGACATCAATGCAAAGCAGCTGAGACATGTACTTTTAGCATCGAGGTAGAATGACATTATATACATTGTACCTCTATGCTTTCGAGTAAATAAATGGTACATGTTTTCATTTTTTTTCTTTTGTACAGTGAGGATCACTCAATATAGTAAGAGACTTTCATTCTTCACATATCTGTCCACCTAAGTCTTCTAAGTTCTACATCATATGTAGGTATGAATTATCGTAATCAACTATCCAATTGAGTCCCTATATAGGACCATTATTTCATTATTTCCTTCAACTAATACATGTACAACTGTTACATCCCCTCCCACTCTATACCAGTACACAGAACTGGACCGAGTCCAGCGTCCTGTAGCAGTAGACACTAATTGGGTCTGTTGATCACATCTTTAATGAGGTCTTGTGTTTATTGTTTTTCCAATGTACATACATGTAGTATTAGGTAATATCAATCAAAGATATTGCTACAGTGTCTATGTGTATGTATAAATTAACACCAATGTAGCCAGTTTTCACTGCGTTATCTGGTTAAAAGTGATACTAAGTAACAATAATGTACTACAATGTACCAAGTTTTTACAGCTAAGTCCACTGTTACAATACAAATCAACTTCATTCAATCCAATTTTTTAAAGATATTTTCCCCCTGTGTTACAAATTGATACAAATCAGCTACATTGTAACTATTTTTTACAGATACATGTATTCCCTCCCCCAGTGCTACAAATTGATACAAATCAGCTACATTGTAACTAATTTTTACAGATATTTCCCCTCTGCTACAAATCAGCTACATTGTAACTAATTTTTACAGATGTTTTCCCCTGTGCTACAAATCAAATACATTGTAACTAATTTTTACAGATGTTTTTCAATGCAAATAATTTCTGGTACATAATAAATACATGATTATATACCAGTGCCAGAGTGAAGCAATTATGACTGGAAATGTTGTGGATACCTCAGAAAAAAATAATAATGTGATTGCATGAAGTCAATTCTAAACACGTTTTTTTATTTACCAAGAAATACAACATGATACAAACACAACCAAACAATTCACGATATTCAGTTGACACACACACAGAGACTGTAAATATACACTCTATGTACACAGGTGGTCTGAAGGGTCAAGTTGGCTTTGGAATATGACCTAAGGGCCACCCCTTTTTCATTTTTAAGTTTCTAATGACTAAACCAATCCTATATTTATTCAATTCCACAAAATAATAAAAAAATATTGTATACCCTCTACAACCAGATTAGAAGTTGGAAGAAAAAAATCAAAGCATCACTGATGGTCAGATGTGAAAATACCATAACTTTAAAAAAAAATTATTTAAATAGAGAAAGATTTATTGTCAGAAAAAGACTAAAAGTGTACAGATAGCAAGATGAAAAACAGGAAACTTCTTATCTACACAAAATGATTTTATCGCTAAAATTGAGGCCTTTAATAAAATTGTTTTGTAGCATCCTTCTGATATCATTGTCCTTACTATGGCAACTAGATTAAAATTATTGAAAGAATAATCAACATGTACACAGTCACACACACTTCCTTTTTAAAACCATTTTTAAGTTGTTATATTGAAAAACATATAATAAATAAATACAGTAACACACACCGAGACGTGGAGGTCAGGTTACTGCGAAATGTGAGATACTGGTAAAACATAGACAGTTTTCAACAAGTTAGTTTACATAGCAAATAGAGATCACTGGAGAGGTCGTGACCTGGGTCATGACCTCAACTTCAAATGATAAAGTTTGCCATCTATTTTGATATGGCAAACCTGCATGTAATGATGGACATGAAGAGGGTACCAGTGGTATTTTTACAGTAGGATCTAATTGAAGTGTCAACAAACACCAATTAGTGTGGACATTAACAGCAGGGTGCAGTTTTCTCTCTAAATTTAACTATCAGTATTTCCTAAATACAAATCCAAGTGTGACAATATTGACTTACAGCAACTAATTGTTTTATTGCAGCAATCTGCCCCCTCACTGACAAATATTAGAGTTTTCAAGTAAGTAAAGGGGAATACAGAGAATAGATCGACTTCTAAGGGGAACAGTCTCACTTGCTTGACTAATTTGAGGTATAAAAAGTGATTGTAAGCTGGACATACCCTGGATGGACTCTGACAGAGTTGGGATTGAAAGTTGCTTGGCTCATGGATTATACTCAAAGATGGCAGCACCTTAATGGCCTGAACTAGTCAAAACTCAGCTCAGCAATCGAATACTTTCTGCAGGATTTAGTGACTTGGCTTGTCTAGTCCTGTCTCAAATATTGTACAAAATGCAACATGTCACTCAACACGTACAGTCCATCATGCCTATTTAATATTTAGCAGTACTTAAATATAGCCACACCTGGTGCTGCTTTCGTATTTGGTGGAAATTTTCAAGTTTATCTTTTTTTTCATCTAGAATCATTCAAATATGTTTAACACATACATGTAGGCATCACAATAAACAGACCCAATTTCTTAGACTTTAGTGACTTGTTACTTGTAATGTTTATACCAAAATGTAAACATTATCATTTCATTCTATAATCGGATGATGATGAAAACTCTTTTTTGGTGAAGTTTTGCTGAGAACGAGAGAATGAAACCATCATCTAGGAAAAGTCAAATGTCAGAGAAATGAAACTCAATGGTGGTATACCAGATATCATGATATGCCCAGTTTCCACTGTAAAATTACTACTTAGGGAGTGGTCATTTAATATAACAGGGAGGACACTCTGTCATATACTAGATATGCAGTTTCAACTATAATATTCACCATACTCAGAAAGTAGATATTTCACAAACCATGGCGAGACCCACACACATAAATCAAGTTTTTCGTATTGTTAAAGAGATCTAATTTTTCACCTCACCTCGATAGTAGTCTTGGCGATGAATGGTCAGTTCAAAACACGCATTGTTTTACCCCTATAACTAGTCAAGGATGCTTCTAGTATATGCTCCTGGTTTTCTGTATAGTTTAGGGCAAGAACATTAAGTGAAAAAAAATTGTTACACCCATATCTTTGAAAAATTCAATTACCAAATACCCAGGTTTTCAGTAGTTCTTATTCATCCTAATCTATTTGACTAGTGTCTTTCAGAATTTCAGGACCAAATGTGATTTTAAAAGCAAGGAACAAAACACAGCTAGTAGACAGTGAAGTCATAAAAAGACAGAACAAGTCTTCCATTTTATACCAAACCTTTCTAGTACTTAGGGATCATTGCATCTCAATGTGGAAAGTCACCTGGTCGCTGTCTTGTCACCATGGATACAGGCTGACTACATAGCTATTGGCACAAGCATTTCATTCATATACTACTATATAGTGCATGTTTTCTAGTTTTTATTGTGTATGCGTCAATGTACAGCAAGTCTCACTCAAGCTGTACATGTCCACATATGTACATGCTTGGTTGTCATTCTGTATACCTGGTCTAGTGTTTTTGCCAAAGACTGGGGAACCCAATAACGGAAGGAGACCATCAATTTGCTTTTGAACCCCGTTAAAATGACTGGGTAGCAAGGTACATGTTGATGCTACTTTCTCACTACCCTTAGCAAAAAACGCTGTATATGATACTATGTACACATAATCTGCCGTTTTTTTGTATACAGTTTCTCAAAGGAAATTAAATAAAAGAACAGTACAACACCACAAACTGTAGCTTTGCCAAATGAAAAGAAGCGAGCTAAGCATTATTATACTTCTAATTCAAAACACTATGGTTACTTGTCACCATGGTAACATTTCACCTTTCTTGCTATATGCATTTGTTTAGTGCAAGGTCATGGTTACTGCCAAGTTACTGTCAAGTCGATAATCACAGTACCTATAGGCAGTACTTGTTAGTGTAAACACTGTATATTGCCATGATCTATGAAGACAACATGAAGTTACTTTAGAACAGGAATAATGTGGAAATTTGAAATATACATGTACATGTATGTTTTTTTGCACTGAAACCATACTTCATATAATTTCATTTTCATTACTTTAAAGAAAGAAAAACAATTTCTTTGAAATGATGAATCAACAAATAAAGAGTGAGAGGCGATATACAAATTTCAATCACAATGAATATTGTGCCTTCTGAACCAATAATATGACTGCCACATTGTGACCCACACAAATTTTATGTAGAAAAAATGTATTGATAAATCAGCTATTACAATCTGAAGAGCAGACTTAGTGTGGTTAGTTACATGTACCTCATGTCTACATGTACTTGTATAGCCCAGCAAGTCACTCCCCATCCCAATACTTTCACCCCCACCCCACCCCACTCATACACTGTTTTGTCAGATTATGACAGATAGGTACATGTACATGTGTATAACTAGTATCATGCCTAGACAAGTGTGTATGTGCAGACATTGTTAAATCAGCTAGTAGAACATGAAGAGCAGACTTAGTGTGATTAGTTACCTCAATATCTAGTTGTATAGCCCAGCAAATCCCTCCCCACCCTGTCCCATTACCCCCCCCCCCACACACACACACACACACACACATACATGCACACTGGTTTGTCAGCTAGCTACATGTAGCTGTACCCAGTATCATGCCTAGACAAGTGTGTATATGCAGACATTGATAAATCAACTATTACAACCTGAACAGCAGACTTAGTGGTTAGTTATCTCACATCTATGTAGTTATTAGATCTGTAGGTTAGGGATTATCTCCCATGTCAACCATAGAGTGTATGAACGTGTACAAACTAAAATGCTTCTTTTAATGTGTGTGACTTTTAATCTACCCTATACTTGGAACACTAGTTGATCTTTGGGACTTGTAATCCCCACTCTAAAGTAACAACACCAACTCTAAGTCTAAAGGGTGTACTTAACATAAACCATGTACTGCCTGTAAACTTGTCTACACTAAATTCCAACGCATGAAATGAATTGCTTTAAAATAGTTATGACTAATGGTATGTCTTTGGGTCACACAGCAATGACTTCATTCAGCTTTAGTCTGGCTATAATGCTATCTACAGGGATGCTGAAAAAAAATCTGAAAGGAGCTAGGGTGAATGCAACAAACTTATTTCAAAAGATATGAAGCCAACAGTATCGGTCCCCTTTATCTATACACCTTATCATCCACACGTACTTGAAAAACCTAACACAGAATGCAGATAAGTAACACAGATTGAATTCAAATCCATAGTATTTTATCTTATGAATGAAAACACTTCAGTGTAGTCAACTGTACATTGTATATCATGTAACTGCTTTGTGTGTGGATATTTATGAAAACTTATAAACTGGTTACAGTTGTATAAATAGCATAAATTCTTGACAAATCCTAACTACATGTAAAAAAAAAAAAATGCTCTTCATTCAACGCATGTAGGACTAACAGCAATGAATTAACAAGCAACAAAGTTGTATAAATTCTAATCACATTTAGTTTCAACCCCTTGCAGACATTATCACATAGAAATCATCATTTTCATTTGAATGTATTTCTGATATTTTCCGTCGATGCCTTTCCTGATAAACTGAAGTCCAAGCGAAAATAGTATTCCAAGATTTTCAATGCGTTTTATCAAATTATGGGAACTGACATGCATGTCTCCAGATTGTGTCAATGCATTGATCTATGTACGCTTTGTGATGTCATACTGGATAACGCTATCTATCGCATTTGATAAATCTACCTACAATTTAATCCCTAGCTCACTGCTATATAACAGTATACTTATACCAGATAGTACAGTACTGTGTTCAAACAACAAACAGACATCCAATAACCAGTCCACAAGGCTTCAGATACATTATAACCTAAGTTTATATACATATCAAATACTGATGGCAACAAATAATATACATTGTATCAATATTATTTATGTTTCACTAAAATTTGATACACGAGACGAGAACAGTAATTATAATATACAATATTTAGACATCGAGATCAAACAAATGAGCAAAAAATATGTTGAGTTTCAAAAAACAAAATAAAAAAGCCACAAGAGTTGACGAAATGATGAAGGGTACATTCATCAAAGCTTTGAGTTGTCAACATCTTATCTAAACTGATATTGTAATATAATACAGACACCAGGTAAGGTTACAGTAAACTTGTTGAAACAAAGTTTAACTTGATAAAAAAAGGCGGCCACACAGCTGACATGAAACCGCCACTAAAGTCCTTGATTTGATAAAATCTCGACATTCATAGTGTTTGTGAAAAGGTTAAATATAACTTACATGTACGACTCGCCATATTCCGTGTTTTCAGTAGTTTTCTGTTGTCTACAAATTTGTAGAAAGTCGCTACAAATGAAGACACTACAACAAGCCAGTCACTCCCATGTTATACTATACTTGTTGTAGGCATACAGGTAACTAAGGTATCCCAACCTTGGAATGGTTCCAAAAACTTCATTTTACATGGTAGCATAAAATCTCAGGTTGTCATAGCAACACCAAAGCTACAGGTCAACTGTTTGTAACATCAAAGTTGTTTGCACACAAAGTAGCTAGTCTACTCATAAATTACCATAAATTAAAATGTCTATTGTGTTGTACATGTCTTGATCAGGTTCGAGTTGCAAAGTTGGACTTTAAATCTATCAACTATAATGATTATTGCTGCAATTATCTGATGAATTGGTGCTAAACGTTTCACACTTTACAAAAAATTCATAAATCACGATTAGCCAAGCCTTGTAATTTTCAGGACCTGTGTCACAGTAGGCTGGGAACAGACCAAACACAAGTCAGAGTGAAATAAAGTTAAACCATAATCTTGTATTTTTGTGATTTTTTATTCAATACAATGAATGTATGTATGTATTCAAGCCTACAGACATCGTACACTGACTGATTTACGGTGTAACTGAATTAAATGTTGTGTTGTATCGCCTAAACCTGCATCTTATCAACATTTGTACACAAGTTTCGTCTAAATATACATAGCCTTTAGCTACAAAGTATCAGTTTGGGTCTGTGATACACTGTATGTATGGCTTATAAAGCTACAGAGTATCACTTATGGGGACTAATCATACATTGTAACTGGCATAAAAGCTACCAAGCTATGGGAACTGTGATACACTGTATGGCCTATAGCTACAAAGTATCACATATGGGGACTATCATACACTACCTGGCACAAAGCTACCAAGCTATGGGAACTGTGATACACTGTATGATTATAGCTACAAAGTATCACCTACATGTATGGGGACTATCATACACTATATGGTTATAGCTACAAAGTATCACCTGAGGAGTGTGATATACTGTATGGTTATAGCTACAAAGTATCACCTGAGGAGTGTGATACACTGTATACACTTTGAATTAATCCTCTCTTGGAAGCCCTAGCTACTATTTGTATAGATAACTGCATGCTATCTTTTACCCACAATACTGCATGATGACACGCAGTGTTAATGGTATTTATTGGGATACATATTACCATACAATATATTCATTTGATGAAAACATCACTCATCTATTGTATAAAGTATTTTGGTGGGTGAAATCAAAGGACTGCATGTGGTGGAGGTGTTTGTTACTAACATCGACAACAACTCAATGCTATCTGTCTCAACTTGTCCGTCATCGATCACTTTCAGCTTTCAGAGACTGACACCCACTTGAAATATAAAGAACAAGTCCATTTTCAAGGTGAAAAACAACTCAATGAATTAAGAACGGAACAGTTAATATTTGCTCCTATTCAGAAATGACATTGAAGACAAGTCAGAGATATGAGATGTTACTGAGGGAGGCCAGAGAATTTGAGCAAACTTTGTAAAAACTACATTTGTGTATTTATATTGCCTGTGTAACATGTTTCATCATTAAATCTCAACACTTATATGATATAAAGTACAATATATTGTTCTTCAGTTCTTTTGTTCTTTTTAATTCTTATTGTTTGTCTATTGTTTGTTGGGAAGGTCACATGATGGATGTAAGTACAGTGATTGGCTGAGCTGGTGGATCTTTTGGTCAACTGCCAGCATCAAACAAGACATAAATCATGGTACAACAATGACTATGACAAGTTGAAAGACATTATACTTTAACCTACACAGTATCAAATACTGTCTACAGCTTGAAGTACTCAATACATTTTTGAGTTTTCTAAAAATATTTGTCTAATTTCAACTTTATTTTAGATAGAAATCATAAGAATTATACATATTTGTACACTGATGACAAAAGTGTGTTGCTTTCCCTCAAAAATTATTTGACAAAAAATGTTGTTTTTCTGTAAATTTTTGACACGTTTCAACTTTATTTTAGACAGGTATCATATAAATTGTCCTTAATTATGATTTTCTGTTAAAAACTTGGTTAAAAACAACTAAGTTAAACAAAAACACATCATGGAAGTGGGGAGTGTATTTGGCAAAATGTCTAATAGTTTAGAGTAACATTAAATTTTACTGCCCATAGGTGGTGGTGTAAATACTTGACCTAAATGAAGGGGTTTGGTACACTGGCCTATAGAATTGTCCTACTTTATATTCTTTGTCCTTGCTAGATGCAATGCTGATATATGGCTGACTTTATGAGTTGGCATTTTGAAAAGGACAGGTTTAATGGCTCAATTTAGATGATAGCGGACTGTATTGACCAACAATTGACCTTCAGTATAGAGTGAGTGTATATGTTTGGTGTACACTTCATGAATTCAATTACAGTCATACTAATATGCAATTATACTTATATATTTCAAGTTTGTCAAACGCTGTTCATACTATGTTTCTGATGACCCGACCAACCTTATAAGTTATATTGCTTCACACTACAAAACAGTAAAAAAAATTATGCCCTCTATGGCAGGTTAGAAAAAATCACAACACTGATTATACAATTGCATCTGAGTGAAAATTATGGTTTATTGCTGAAATTTGGGAACTTAAATAAAAACAAAGAATGGGTGGGTGGGTGGATGGGTGGGTGGGTGGATGGATGGATGGATGGATGGATGGATGGATGGATGGATGGATGGATGGGTGGATGGATGGATGGATGGATGGATGAATGGGTGGGTGGATGGATGGATGGATGGATGGATGGATGGATGGGTGGGTGGATGGATGGATGGATGGATGGATAAATGGATGGATAGGTGGGTGGGTGGGTGGGTGGGTGGATGGATGGATGGATGGATGGATGGGTGGGTGGATGGATGGATGGGTGGTTGGATGGATGGATGGATGGATGGATGGATGGATGGATGAATGGATGGGTGGGTGGGTGGATGGATGAGTGGGTGGATGGATGGATGGATGGATGGATGGATGAATGGGTGGGTGGATGGATGGATGGATCAAACAGAAAACTGAATGAGAAAAGGATTTTTTTTTCTCCACATATGTGTAATAATTATACCAAGCTGTTATCAAGGAGTTACACTGTGAACTGGTTTCAAGTAAAGAAGTTTCCAAAAAGATTAAAACTTTGTTGTACTTTATTTTTGTTGAGTTTTGATTATCTAGTTCATTTACTGTTGCTATGGTATTATAAATAAAGTAAATAAATTGTTATCTACCCAAGGTTATTGGTGATAATAACTGTGGAGGTTTTATTTTATCTTAAATAATATTTATAATATGTTAAATCAAGCCAATTCAGTGGTCACACACATTTGTTTTACATCATATAACGACACCGGTTTGAGAATCCAGAAGGGTTATGGGGGTTTCATATTTGTCATATACCTTCAGTTCAATGAAAAGTTAACCCTTTTTAAACTTAATGTCCAAACATCATGGTACTGAAAAAACACAGGTAGGTCGTTTGTTAAGTCGTTAGTATAACATGACTGACTTAATAGTAACAGGTAACATAACAATTTATGATCAATGGACTGCGTACTTTTCAGTCACATTTTACTAGATTTCTCATTTTTCTTTTATTTCAAATTTCTTTTCTATAACAACAACTAAAATAACTTGATAAACTATATCAATTACTTCCCTACAAAGTCTTGTTATGAGAATAAAACAAATGAAAATTGTGTAAGTACCTGGTAGTTTGTTTGTTTGTTGAGGTCATTATTACCATGTGTTGACACATTGTAAAAATCTGTTTTTATGGCATATAATCACACCATATACATATACTGGGTAGATACACAATGTACAGCTAAAATGATGTTGGTTTCAATCATGGCACATTACATGTAATACTGGTAGTTTTCACTGGCAGATGGTATGCTCTGTAAGATTGCTAGGACAGTTGCAGACAGAGTAAAAGAAAGTTGATCACTTAATAAGTGTACATGTAAATGATGTATTCCAACAAACATTGCTTCACAGGCCAGTACCTTTCTCTCCATGTCCATATAATAATTAACTTTGTTGAATGTTTGTTGAACCATTTTTTACATGTTTGTGAAGGTGATGACTTGTGTTGACTTGTTTCTAGTAATCTCTCTTATAATTGCTGACACAGTGACATGGGGGGCAAAATATCAATATATTAGAATACAACTTCAAACAAACAAACAAACAAAGATTAGCCACTTATCTTAAATTTCTAACAAAAACCACTACTTGTAAAAAACAGAGTAAACAGAATACAGTGTAGCAATGTCTAAATTGGCACAGAAGATATCATTTTCATTGTGACAAAAAGCTGTCAATCAAATGAAACAGCCTATCAACAACCAGCATCTACAAAATAGAACTTGTCACTCACAAAAACTGGCCAATCAACAAAGAGACCCTAGTTTAAAAAGTTTGAGATACACATGACTACAAAATGTTGATGTCTCAATGTCTTATATATAAGGAGAATTGTCACCATTGGAGCCTTGGTATGACACTAAAATCTGACGATTCTATCAGACAGAGATAACCTAATTGACATTTCATGTTTGTCTTCCTCCTTGGTATCAGTGACTACAATTTACACGTTTATCCCTGGATATTGACAACCAATGGTGCGTATCTATAAAAACAAAAACAACTGGGGGTTTTTTTGGGTTTTTTTTTTTTTTTTCACAATATCCCTCCCTCACTACAAGATTGTGCCATCTGTAGAGTTATGTATAGTCAAATATATGTGTGTACCCTAATTCGAAGTGTCAAGTGACAACATTTACATGTACATGTGTTGTTTATTTTGAGCATCTGGTCATATTCTCAAATGAACTCTATAACACTAAGGATTCAACTTGGAAAAGTTACTATGTATTATAAGAGACCCTCCCCCCCAAAAAAAAAAAAAAAAAATAAATAAATAAATAAAAATAAATTTAAAAAAAATAAATAAATAAAAATACAGAGTTTATCAGGTAGGCAAAATAAAATTGCTCCCTACTAATAGTGCATCTGTATACATAAATTTTTTGACACTGTTTACCATGCTGGCCTGGTATTATGTCATATTTATGGTGTCTTGTGGTTACTTACAGTTGTGGTACTCAATGTCCAAATTTATTATTTTATGATATTTTTGCACCAAATCCCTGACTAATTCATGTTTGGTAGGTAATCCATGGTCCATATTTTGCAACATGTTTAACACATTGACTTATAAACAAAATTTTATCTGAGTTCTGTATCAATGTTGCTAATAGCAACAACAAGGTTGTCTACATATGGGAGTACTTGGACGACATGATAAGAATCGGTACAATCTGAATTGAATGAAATCAACACCTGACCTGATGTCAAACAATGTACTCATTTATTACAAGTATGTGTACAACTCTAGACTGGTACACGTGTGTGTGTGTGTAACAACTAACGGTTATTGCATGCATGTACATGTACATGTAGGGGTTAGGATGTCCTAATCAAACAGACATATCGCTGTATTCAACCAAACAAAAAACACATACGGTATGTTTTTCATCAATTTTCTCGTGATTTATCTAACTACATCGTACATGAATTTAATTCTCGGTATCTGACATAGAATTTTTGGTCGACACCATAACTTTTGCCCCACTCACTACACATGCATTACTATAGGCACACGCGAGAATAAGTCGACCTTCTTGTTCTATTTTGACCCTCTAGTATGAGATAAAATACTATTGCAGGTACTGAGAATAAATCAACCTTCTTGTTCTATTTTGACCATCTAGCATGAGGTAAAATGCTATTACAGGTACTGAGAATAAGTCAACCTTCTTGTTCTATTTTGACCTTCTCGCATAAAGTAAAGTAGCATAGCACAGTAGGTACCAAAAATTTATGAAAATATTCACACAATGAGGAACATGATGATGGAACATTTCACAAAATAATGGTTAAAAATCAAGAAAATGTAATGTGCACAATACTCTAGACTTAGGCTATCATGCCCCAGTTTCTCATTTTATCAGAAAATTGTGTAATATACAAATATTTTTGCCATTTTAGGCATTTACTGTGTACCGCTTTTTAGCAAACAATACCAGCTTGTGTTTTAAATGTTTACCTTTGGTCCAACACCTCATGATACTGCTGACAAAAATATCTCCAAGAGTACACATCAACAATTACACAGGTGTGTGTAGCTGACATCACAGTCCCACTATAGGGAGGAGGGTGGGATGAGGAACTCTAACAATTATATACAGATTTTTTATTTTACTATCATAATCTATGACATATCCTGTTAAAAGATACATTGTACATGTTGTACATGTATTTGTAATTTTTATGAAATTTTTTGTAAGTTGCTTTGTTTGTGACAGTAGAAATCTTCCTATAAAGTACATTGTAGTTGTTCTGCTATTCTAACATATCTTTTGCCACAATTGTTACTTTGATTCATTGAATATCTTGCTAAAAGTACAATACTGGAGTTATTTTGCTACAATGATATAGTTATCTTGCTACAATACAGTTATCTTGCTACAATCCCTATCTTGCTACAATAGTTATCTTGCTATAATGCAGTTATCTTGCTACAATCCCTATCTTGCTACAATAGTTATCTTGCTATAATGCAGTGATTTTGCTACAATCCCTATCTTGCTACAATAGTTATCTTGCTGGAGTAGTTATCTTCCTGCAATAGTTATCTTGCTATAATGCAGTGATCTTGCTACAATACAATAGTTACAGTTTTGTATCTTGCTACAATAGTTATCTTGCTACACAATAGTTATCTGGCTAAGATACAATTATCTTGCTACTCTACAGCTACATGTATTTTGCTACAATTGTTGCCCTGCAACATTACATTTATTTTCACTCATACTAAAATTGCTACATTTAGTTCAATACATGTACATTTTTTTCCAAAGTATAGATATTTTGTTGGAATATATTGATAAATAAATCATTTTAATATTGCCTTCAGCTACTGTTTTCCCCACGCAGTTTTCACAGACAATGAATGATAGTTTACATCTTACCGTAATATCCCTGAAAAACTGAATAAATCATAGATTTTGGGAATTATTTTCCATGGTGATATTGTTAGACAATAACAGTATAAGCTAGACACAGTGTAAATGTAGACTGGATGTCTTCATATTGCTTTTAATAGAGTTTCTGCCTGCAGGCTCTACCAATTGTGCGAAATAAAATCAATTTCCTCGATACAATGGCAAAAGTAATAAAATATTGCAGACTGATTTGACTACATGCATTGAAATTTCCCAAGACTGTTTACACAGGCACAATTACAATCACAACATGATGGTTGGTACAAGCAAATTCCTACCTTACATGCAGCAATAACATGGTAGTTATTCACCCACTCTATCCGTTCCTCCATCATGTGCTGCTCACTTTGATACTTGTATGTTGACAAATAAGACTGTTCACTATTTATGCTGGATACAATGTTGCCAATATTGTATATTTAGAATGTTGAAGAATCAGTATCCGTAGTAGTTTACATGATTACGAGTCTGTTCATGACACAATTCGGTCAACTTAATATAAGTCCAGGAAGTGAGGTACAATATCAAACATGTTGGTGTCATTGTTGCGTATGAAACAAGACCGTTACATTTGACACAATTTTGTCAACGCTCAAAGTCCAGGAAGTGTGTTTCAATATCCTTAAATGTATTTACGTACATGTAGTCATTTTGCTGTTATCGTCATGTCATTCAATGACATTTCACTTCCAGTGGCAGCCAGCTGCAGTCTACAGGAAATCATTTCTATTCTCATGTACTCATGTGACAGACTTTTAAAAATGAATGACTTGTCATAAAAACATCGTCTTTCTTTGTTATTCAGGTCATAGACACTTTCATTACAGCGTGATTCAACAGTTTACAAGGTATTAAAAACTTGATTTCACAATCCTTCACACAACTACATTTTATAGTTTTTCACATAATTGTAATTCTTTCAAACATACCAAATATTGACTAAATATTCCACTATACTTGATAGTATGTAATAATACTTAACCATAAAATTCAGGCATTTCTGTGCAGTACATGTGAAAAACATTGTCTTAAATTTAAAAAAAAATTCAGATTAATTTTGTTCGATAGTTTTTGGTATATAACTATATCTTATCAAACTAAAATAATGCAAATGGTAGAAATACTAATATTTTAAATTAATCTATGTACACGTTTGTTTTAGTACGCTGCCGACAATGTAACAAAAAATGACAATTCAACATTTCATGCTAGTCAGATGGGATATTGATCGGTAAAGTATATGGGCATGGTTGAATGAATAACTCAATGACTTATTGATTGCAATGCATCACTTGCAGATGAGGCGTTCTCAATCAAGATGAAAATCCCTTCGTACGTACCAGATATCACGTCCTAGCTATCTCACTGTAGTATATACTTGTATCAACAAAAACGGCTCAAATCATCAAAGATTTGCAGTATATGATGTGATAGGTTATCATATACAACCACATTGATGTAGATGTACAAAGTCAATTATTTTACATGTAAAATGACCTTCAATATCACATGCACAATGTTATGTCATCACAAGATATCAGTCATCCATTTCCTGGTAAGATGTCACATTACTATAAACACACGAACAGTAACTGCAGCCTGCAAGTACCTCACAGCATTTCAAGAATACTACAAACACAATGTTACAATGTAGCAATTGCTGTAACACCAACTGTTGCAAGTCATAAACACTGCTACAAGTTGTTCAAATCCTGTGTACAATGTAACAATCTTAAGTGTGGCGACTGCATACAAATACAGATCCCTCGTTCCTAGATTGCTGTTTTGCAGTAATTGTTGACGTCAGAACATTGTGTATTATATGGACTCTTTTCAAGTCGTATCTGACAATACATTTATAATCTACTTTCGTGTTTGACATTTACATAATATCTCTCAAATAATCAACACCTTAAGAGGAGGTTGTCATGGCAACAGATCTGAAAGTAAGTACTCGAAACTGACATAATCAAATCAATTTGTGGTAATAAAAATGTGTGTTTTTATCTTTCCACATTACGATCAATCACTGACAACAACCATTGACTGTAGGAAATAACTTACATATTAAATTACTATTCACTGAAATTTTATTATCGATGCATATTTATATCTACATTTATGTCACAATAATTGAAAAAGCAAGTTAATAACTTCAAGAGCAATGACAGTGCTTTTAAATCTAAAACTTGGCACTTAATGGAACATTAATAAAAAGCCTTACCTGTTATCAGCTGTGTTACAATGGTCACAAATACATGACACTTTCAAATTGTTACATGTATTCATAGTTTATTGTTCTTTTCATTAACTTAAGTAGTTTTGCATAATGTGTTGTTACATAATAACAGTACATAATTAATGATATAATTATCATTGCGCAAAATGATCTGTACATAATTAATGAAATAAAGATCCTCATTTATAGTAATTGGTTCATAATTAATGAAAACAGTGTCTAGTAGTTCATTAAGATTATTACTATCTCCTAACACAGTGTCTTTAAAACCTGGACTTGCTGTAACTGGGGTATTATTTTTTTGATCAGACAATCACTAATAATAATATATTCACTCAAAATTTTAAAAATACCAATTATAAGACATTCTATTTGTCAACTGGATGTCTATTTTCATTTATATATATATATATATATATATATATATATATATATATATATATATATATATATATATATATATATATATATATATATATATATATATATATATATATATATATATATATATATATATATATATATATAATAAGTTGAAATCGGGGTTCATAGGGTGCTGATTTTTGGATATGAACCAGAAAATCAATTTGATTGGGTATATATTGCACCCTACTATGTGTACTGCTACACTAATATGTTTACCCACTGGGGATTCAGTAATGAGCAGGGTGTAAAAATATTATGAGTACAAGTAAGTCATTGTATCAAACAAAACAGTTTTTTTTAATGCCTATTGCTGCTAGTGCATTAATATTAATAATGATATATCACTAATTAAAAAAAATGTATGGTTCTGTTTACGCTATTTTAGAATAGGTGGGGTTGGTATATTTTATTTTAATTTTTTTTTCATGTATGAGTGTCTAGTTCAGGTAGTTATGTTTTCCGTTGTTTTCCATATGGTCCCTGTGTTATTGGTTTCTTCTCATCAGCTGTAAAGCCATTACAGATCGGAAGAATAGTTTAATATTGTCTTTTTAAGTTGACGTCAGTTTCCACGTCCAATATTTCTTGCAAGACTTCACAATTTTCACGATTTTATTTTTTTCCCCCTCAAATATGTTTTAAAAAATGCTAAGGGTAAGCAGTCAAAAGCTTTGTCGGGTAACCGGAACCAAACAAGTTTTTTTTCTTTAGGCCTTACTACATGCAGTAATATGTATGAAGCTGTATCCTAAGCATTTGTACAGTACATAATTTGAAACTCAATGTAGGAAATTATTGTTAGAATGTTATATTTACTTTGCAGGAATAATCCTGACTTTTTTATATTGCTACATCAAAATCAATAGTGTTAATTAAAATAAGAATTTGAATAAGCCTTTATGCAAATATGTGAAAAGAAAGTACATGGCAATCAGCTTATGTGAGATTAGATTAGCTAGCTCCTGGTGATAAATATGGCTAAACAGAGTACAAATTTATAATTGGCTGATTTTGTTAGACAAATCATGGAAGTAGAAACGCACCAATATTCATGAGGATAAAATTGACTAAATGCATGTCTGTTTATGTGATGGAGTGCTTGCAAGTTGATAATTTGCAAGTGGCTGGTGAAATAAATCAAATGTGATGGACATGACTTTTTCAGTTTACACATGTACATGTAGATATAGATTGTCTGGCTTTTTAATGTATGTAAATAAATGCATGTCTTCTTGTGTGATGGATTGTTTGTAAGATAGCATTTTATAAGAGAGTAATGAAATGAATGAGATTCAATGGACATGAGATGAGATGGCTGATATATAAATAGAAATATATTCAATAGACTCTTTTCTATGGTCCCTATAGTTTACATGTATCATGACTAGTTATATCTTATTTCCATAGATGGATTAGCCATTTTCCATTCCATTATAAATCTTATTTCCATTTCCTGACAATTTTCTTCACCAGTATGGTGTTGAGTGGTTTGAATATTTTCTTTCCATACTAAGCTTACATGTATTTCAACAAATAAAAACTACCATGTTTATGGTGTTGTGTTTTTTAATTACACAGTTTGACATTTTTCTTTCCTTTATTAAGCTTGTTTCACATCATATGGACATTCATCAATTTTTTTACATTGGTTTTGTGTGATTCAGTTGGTTGTATATTTTAATGTAAGGTCTAAAACAATTGTGTGGTTCCACTTACGCTCAATTTTAGAATAGGGGGGTAGGCAGATTTTTTATTTATTTATTTTTTTTTTTCATGTCCAAGTGTCAGTAGTTATATTTCCATTATTTTCCATATGGTCTATGTGTTATTGGTTTCTTCTCATTAGATGTACAGCGATTACAGATTGGTAAAAATTTTATATTGTCTTTTTATTAAAGTTAATGTCAGTTTCAACATCTACTATATATCGCGAGACTTCACAACTTTATCTTTTTTTCTCGAATACATAAACAAATGTTTAGAGTCGGCAGTGAAAAAAAAGAAAAACAAGGGGGGGTCTCGGAATAATATTTTTTTAGGCCAAGAAAACAAATTGATTTTGAGTGATTACATTTGGAAGAAATATGCAATAGACATTTTCTGTAACTATAATCACTTTTTATTTTCTTTACTGAGAAAACTGTTTATTTATATGAAATCATGGTTATCTTGAGACTAAAATGTACATATACTACTATAATGACGGTATCCTTTCAATATTTCTGACCCATAGTACTACAAGTATGCCAAGTTTGCCAAGCTAACAGTCAGTTTTATGACTATATATATCCATCACACAGACCGACTTCTGGTGACAATCAATTGGGATTAGTTTTGATGACAATACTGATTTGCACTGATCCAGTGCATAGTGGGTGGAGGGTCTACGTCCAGTGTAATAACATATGATATGTAAATATCCCTACATCCTGGCATTTCACAATACTGACAACATACCATGAATGATAGGTTTGCACTGGCCTGGTGTAATAACATGTAAACATCCCTACATCCTGGCATTTCACAAATGTACCATAGATATGCAGGAAATAGCATTCCAATTAATTTAATGTGGTTCAAATGTGGGAACATTTCTTGGAATACCTCTCAATAAAAATGATATTATCAAAGTCCTAAAAACCATATTTCTTAGGCATGCTTGTGACATTTTCATCATGCAACAAAGACTGCAAGATGTAGTCATAATGCCCTCACTGCCAGCTCTGAAGTAGTTGACCGATGTGTGAGGGCGCCCTGTCACTGCATACCTTACAAACTACATCATACAACACAGTCTACATATTATAAATGTGATCTTTGAATCTTACAATAAAATTTTAATTATCAATGTTGTACAGTGCGCCCTTTTATTAAAAAATATATATATATTTTTTTTTATGTGTTTTCAAGTTAAGTGTACACACAATAAGAAATTTGGGAACATCAAATTTCAAATTTTGGTTTGTCAAATTCAGGTGTCACCACATAGTAAGGGACTGGGGAACACCAAACTTTGGTAGGTTGCAAGAAATTGCAGTGTATTTGTGTCAAGTCAACTTGGCAGTGTGCCCTCTAAGCCAATTTGATACACCACTGACGCACACAATTTCTAGTGACGCACCAAATTTTCTTGTTCCCCTATCTCTTACTATGTGGTGGACTCACAAGAAATGTCAGTTTTTATCATTTTGACTAACAACAACAGGGCACACTGGATAGAGGGCAAACATACATAGTGTATGTTACTGATACAGTGGGTTGCAAATATTAAATACAAAATGTACATACTAAATCTACCTTCATTTCCCTCGTATTCTTATTTCATGGTTTTCATGAAATTTAGCACAACCCTTCTTATTTAAAAAAAAAAAATAATTTCCTTAAGAATTACTCACCACTACCACTAGAAGTAGAAAAGCATTCTCAAAGCCAGGCTGACAGGTTCGAAGGTGAAATAATCTCTGACTTGTAGTAAAACTACTATCTTTCAGTTCTTGTAGTGAAAATGGTTCCAAATAGGAAATAAACTTATCTACAGTGACATCATAGGGCAGGAGTGGAGAGACAGTGGTCATCTCAGAAGTCTCCATGTCATCAAATTTTGTCTACTAAGACAGTAGAACTGTGATCTGGTTATAAGTGTTAGAAGTATCCATTCCAGAAGATTTTGACCACTGAATATTACAACGTAGTAGCTGTGATGTGGTCGTGTGAAAATCTTTCATAGCAGTGACACTGTGTGGGCTGAGTACTCACAAGTTAAGAACTACGAGATTGACAATTTTTCACCTCTATGGTGAATAAGCCAGGGTATTACTAAGGTACAATATGTTCTTCCTTTCAATATTAATGCTGTTACCTGTCAAATAACATTGATTCAACTGTTTTTCTTTATTATTTCTATGAAATTCAGTCAAGAAATGTAGTTTAAATGGGCAAGAAAAAATCTCAATAGCTAACACTACATTTATACATTCTCAGTACCTCAAGACAGTAATATGTTAAATACTTGCACCCTGCAGTGAATGGACACAAAAATGGCCATTCACATGTAGGTGTGTCGGGTACATAACAATTCAGTGACAAACAGGCCAATAACTTCAACATACCAACACCATTGTCTGCATCCCGTCAACCTAAGTATTACTACCATCTGAAGTTGTTTGTATAAATTATTCTATTTATAGGATTGTGACTGGGATTATTTGATACTATACGTAGGATACATGTGTTTAATAAAAGTGTGTTCATTGCTAAAGATGAAATAAATAGAATAAAACAGACTTGATGATGGTAGATTACAAAAAAAATCACATGTGAGGTATGTGAGAAATACATATTCGTAATTGCTATCAGAGATAAATCATACCTTGTATAGGAACAAACAGATGTCAGGTTGGTATAACAATGACCCAAGTTCAAGGCATTTGGTTTAGGTCTGAGAACCTTGAAAAAATATTGTGCTGTCCAACACAATATTGTTTATAGGAAATACACAGGGCTTGTAATTAACAGTAGTCCCATGTGATGTCCACAGACTAACAATTCTTGTTATGGGACTACCATAATTTGTAGCTGGTACCCCACTCAGGCTACCACTGATTATGCAATGATTTAAAGGATGGAAGACTCACGGACATAAAAGTATTTTAATAACACATATATTTCCAATAGGGGAACTCTGTTTTCTGTTCAGGAATATGGGACTATTGGTTACCATCCTTGGGCTACCACTTTCTGAAATTGGTAGCCCACTAAGACCAAAGAAAAACGTTAATGTCAAGCCCTGATAAATCATGAGTTTTATAGATTATAGGATTACTTCTTTGAGTACATCGGAAATTGAAGTTGGTAGAACTATGGTGGACTCTGCAGGTAGTACAAGTAACAGAATATAGTATAAACTATCATAGCGCCACCAACAGTTACATTTCATAATCTATATGTGAGCTGCTATGTTTGATATCCTAAAGTGAAAACATAAGCAATCCTATCAAGAGCAGCCTCCAGATTTTAGATATAACCTTCCTGGCATCACAGACAAGGTTTGTGTCTGTGCTGGTATCCAAAAGGAAGTGTTTCATGCATTGAGCAGTCTTGTGAAAACATTGTAGGGAGGATAATCAAAAGGACACACCTGTAGAACAGTGTCCACTCACGATCACTGTAGATGATACAAATTTGTTTCATGCTAGGTAGTCTAAACCTATTCATATCTCTAACCCAACCCTAACCCCAACTCCCTAGCTTGAATACAAACATGCACCTATTGCATAATTGGTCTACTGTATACTACAGTCTCACCATAAAACACTGATTTCAATACATGTAATAGATAGTCAACGAGTTCGGGAGGGTTATGTGCCAATAAACATGGGGGCGTAGCCGCCAAGTTATTGGTACATAACCCTACCAAACTCGTTGTCTATCTTACTTATACTATGGCATGATTGGCTCAAACAGATCTTTTTCAAAATTTTGTGTAATTTGTTGCATGCAAATTGAGTGATGAGTGTAATATAGGTCACACCTCTAAGAAAGAATGGGTTATGGCTCCATATAACCAACTGAAATCAAGGCCTCTGATTGACCAAGTCGGTCTAGCCGTAGTATAAACATTATTATTTTCAATTTGACTAATATTTTGTACTTACCACATCCTGTTTATAACACTGTTCCATATTGTTTCCTATCATTTGTTGTGTAACATTCAGTCTTTGAAAATCTACCATATTTTCACTAGTACCAGTAGTTTGACTCAAAACATCCCTTGATGACTGGCAGTCTACAACATCGCCTTGATTACCTCTAAGCTGTCCATTTCTTCTCATCCACGTGTCACAATATTGATGCATTTCAAAATCTGTCAAGTTTCTACTCATAGCCTGCCCCATTTCAGATACTTTCCTTGCACTATGTTCTTTTCCTGTGTGTTTATTTTTGGCATGTTTTTTATTTTCTTTGTATTCCTCCTCAAGAGGATTCCCTTGTTTCCTTGGCAACCATCTTTCATCATCAATGCCATATATGGTAAGATGATAAGGTAAATCCTGTGTTTGGTGGTAATGATCATGATCACCTGGGCGTTCTCTGGACTCATATTTTTGGTCAGCTGGTCGTACCCGTTGAGCAACACACTTTTGATTTGTAATCGTTGGCAGTGTATGTTGATAACTCACTTCCTGTGGCAGTGTTTGCTTGGCATTCCTTTCCTCATTTTGGTGTACAATTTGCTGTGTGATATTTCTAAGTGGCAGTGTATTTTTTGGCATATCTATTTTAGATTGGTATACATTATTATTGCCTTCTCTGTACATGGTTAATAGTTATATTTTTATCAACAATATGGGAATGTTTCTGGATGACTGGAACAGTTGTTCACATCTTGCTTTCTATCTGAATAAAATAAAAAGATATTAAAAAAAGCGTTTTACAATGAATTTGTCCAGGGCTGTATTTCATGCAAGGAATCGACACAAGATGAAATAATTATATAAACAATGCAACGGGAATCTTTCACATGCAAAGAGTCAACACTACATCATACATGGTACATATATGCCTAATTCATATCACCAGAGGAAGGATTTAGAAGAAAAAAAAATTGTTGGGCCAAAAGCAAGAAAGGGTGTGTTATTTTGAGGGAGTAAAGGAGCATTTTTACTAACGTGCATGCTAAATTTATTCTGAGATTTTTATTTATTGTTCTATTTACTGTGTGACCTTTTGAAATCAACATGGAATGTAAATTGTAATGTATTGACATAGGAAACAGAAGCAGCTACTAGTACATGTACACTTTATATCAACAGTCGCCGATCGAATTTACACATCATTTGTATTTCAACATTGCACGATCGCGTCTTACAGAACACTGTGCTTTGTCCATCCACCCATGTCCTCACTGTTATAAAGGCGAGTGCAACGTGTTTATTCTACGTAATTATCATTAAAAATAAATAAGTTTTATGGGTTTTTGATGGTCATAATTATCGGCGGTGTTTAGCACATATGAACATCACACATTCACACTCACAGCGGTCACACACGGCACGTCCAACTGAGAGTGAAGGAGCATGAAAATATGGTGAAACCTACCTTTTTGGTTATGGAAGATGGAGATTTTGTTCTTTGAACTACAGTTATCACGTTAGAATGTCAAACCATCACATTATGCGACCTTACTGTTTATAGTCAACGAAAAATCGATCGTTTTGTGTGCCAGATTCATAAAACCCGCCGTATGTCGGCCGTGAGGGTCACCAGTTTGTTCAATCTGGTCGTATGAGGGCGTACTTACGTTTGCCCGGCGCCCAGCACTTCCGCGTTCCCCTGATCATCACACGAATGTGGATGCCAACCTCTTAGTCGTCGATTGATTGATCGTGAGGTCCGATGTGTTCATCGAGCGAATTTTTCGGTACTGAATGAAGCCCTATAAAGTACAGAACGTCTCAAGATCTAGAAGAGTTGGCATCGTGGCCAAGAATTTGTCAGAACTTCGTAAAAAGGGATGCCAAAAACTCAATGTATGTATGTATGTATGTATGTATGTATGTATGTATGTATGTATGAGTGTGTGTGTGTGTGTGTGTGTGTATGTATGTATGTATGTATGTATGTATGTATGTATGTATGAATGTATGTATGTATGTATGTATGTATGTATGTATGTATGAATGTATGTATGTATGAATGTATGTATGTATGTATGTATGTATGTATGTATGTATGTATGTATACGTACGTACGTATGTATGTATGTATGTATGTATGTATGTATGTATGTATGTATGTATGTATGTATGTGTATATGTATGTATGTATGTATGTATGTATGCATGCATGCATGTATGTATGTATGTACGTACGTACGTACCTACGAAGAGTTGGCATCGTGGCCAAGAATTTGTCAGAACTTCGTAAAAAGGGATGCCAAAAACTCAATGTATGTATGTATGTATGTATGTATGTATGTATGTATGTATGTATGTATGTATGTATGTATGTATGTATGTATGTATGTATGTATATATGTATGTATGTATGTATGTATGTATGCATGCATGCATGCATGCATGCATGCATGCATGTATGTATGTATGTATGTATGTATGTACGTACGTATGTATGTATGTATGTATGTATGTATGTATGTGTATCACAGTCACTTGTGAATATTCTACTCAAGGATAGTTATAATTTTATATCTTTGTTAATAATAAAAATGTATGTGATTCTGTTGTTTATATACATCACTTGGGCTATGGGACTGTTTCTAATAATGTGTATGTTGCTATGTAAGTGCTATCAATACAATAATTTTGAGAGCCCATCATAAATAAAACCGAGAAATGAATTCTTCTGGATAATTCAGAAGGGATATTGTATATGTGTATGTGAGGGGTACAAGCAGAGTTCATTACTTTTCAGGTATGCTTATTGCTGCATATTTAAAAGGCACTCGATCACTGTATATTAATTGACTATTATATATCGTGAATTATATATATATATACATTACATTTATCTAACCTAAAATTAACCCTTTTGTATAAACCTTATTTTGTTATTTTTGTTTACTATTATTACTCTAGTTTATATATACTAGTTTGTTTTAGCACCAAACACTTATTGCAGAAAATCTAATGAAGAAATATAGTTTTCGTAACGGATGCAAAGAGGGTTCTATTCTAGTCTATGCCATGCTATGCTATTCTATTGTAATATTGTTGTTCTACTGTTACATATTGTTATTTCTTTACTTTGCAGATTTCAGAAAAGAAATGTCTGATTTGTCTGGAAAGTGACGGCACTGAGATTGACGATAATGATTATTTTGATACCCTTCCTTCTAATACAGTGTTTGTATTCTTGGAAAAAGGTGAAACATGGAACGGATGTAAGTATTGTCTGGGAATTGATCCATGTGTGTATGGGGCTAGGGATTGAAGGCCTAACTTATAAACCAGTGTTTGTATTCCTGGAAAAAGCATGTGAAATGTGGAATGGATGTAAATATCATCTGGGAAGAGATTCATGGTATAAATGCTAGAAATACAATGTTTGTATTCCAGGAAAGAATTATTTTTCCATATATACGAAGAAACTAAACAAATTGTATACTCAGGTAATACATGTAGTGGTATGTGTAACTCCTTCTTCAGATACTTCATTACTAGAAGACGTCTTTGAGAAGTTACTTCTATCTACGGATCGTATCCAGGTAGCTGCTGAAATCCGGGAATTTATAAGTGATGTAGATTCTGGAGAAAAGTATCATTTGATGTCAGAATTTGTTGGGAAGTTAGAATCTAACATTCAAGCAGAAACCAGGGATGAAGACCCATCGTGGTTTGGAGGTAAATAAATGTTCCAATTTGTTGTCAAGTTGTTGCTATCATTTGATAGTAACAGCACCAACAGGTACAGAGAAGAATTCATTTTCTCTTTGGCATGACTTTACATGAAATAAATTATCCCATGACTTGATTCAAATCATTTTCTTTTTACAGCAGAAATATCGAAGGGTCGCCAAAAGACAATGCATACATCATACACATTTTATGTTCCCCCAAGAGTTATTTAGATAGACAAGAAACAGGCTTCCCACAGACCACTCATTACAAATGTAAATAATACCATCCAACCCCAACTGATACACAGAGACACACAACCTTCACGGAACAAAGAATCTATTTAATGTCATCACATTACATGCTCAGATTTTGACATATACAAATTTAAACTAGCAAGACTTTGAGTCTGCTTGCATGGTTCCCCATGGTGACATGTGTGTACACAACATACAGTGTCTATTTGTTGACAGGAGTGTGGTATTGTTTGTGTTTGTATAGAGTGGTCTGTGGGAAGCCTGTTTCTTATCAATCTAAATTGTTCTTGGGGGACATAAAATGTGTATGATATGCACAGTCTTTTGGCGACCCTTAGATATTTCTACCATACATGGTGGGGACAGATTATATGCCTTATGAAACAAAGAAAGGTTGATATATTTTCAATTGTATTACAGTAGGAATCAAATTTGTAGGTGGCATCTTTCAGTACAACTCCTATTTCATATATTGCAACCATTTCCATCTTTATTGCTAATTATAGACAAATGTTATTTTTCACAGATCTTGACAACCGATTTAAAAACAAAGAACAAGTACTGAGGTACTCTGCCCAAGGAAGAATAAGAAAATACCTAGCTTCGGTAAGTATTTTTGTCAAATGTATATGTTATCATTATCTTTTTCAAGTTTCAGAAAAGCATGATATGTAAATGATGTTTTAAAGGGGGCAGGCAGATATAAAGCAGGGGAAGAGGAGAAATTTGTACCTAAGATCTAAGAAAACGGCTACGCAGAAAGAATGGGCTGAGAGAGAGAGAGAGAGAGAGAGAGAGAGAGAGAGAGAGAGAGAGAGAGAGAGAGAGAGAGAGAGAGAGAGAGAGAGAGAGAGAGAGAGAGAGAGAGAGAGAGAGAGAGAGCGAGCAAGCGAGAGAGAGAGAGAGAAAGAGCGAGCAAGCGAGCGAGAGACAGACAGACAGACAGACAGACAGACAGAGACAGACAGACAGACAGAGAGACTGACAGACAGAGAGACTAACAGACACAGACTGACAGATAGAGACAAAGTAGAGATGAAGAAGGGTATGTGTATGACAGAGACAGTGACAAACTGACAAACCATTTTACGTAACTTTTATTTTCATTTTTTTCTTCAATAAACTTTCTCTCACAAGGCAAAGGATGTGTTTGAAAAAGCAGAGAATTATAGGACAAAAGAAAAACTAAGTCAATTATTGAAGACATTTCAAGAACAACTGAAGAGTAATGAATACAACGCTGACTACTTTATGAGATCTTCTGGAGATTCTTCATTATGTGATGATGAGGGCTGGTTTACATGTCAAGGAGCCTACGATATAGATGTGTGTACTTACAACCATACAATTAATCCATACAGTACTAATGAAACTAGAATTCTATTTAGTACTTGGAACTTGGACCATGTGTAAGTATAGTCTATGATATGTGTACTTACAACCATACAATTAATCCATACGGTACTAATGAAACAAGAATTCTATTTAGTACAAGTATATATTTCATGTTATGTTCAACTTCAATGGCTTGTGCATGGTATAATGTAAATTATACCATGATAGCATACATTGAATCAAATCAAGTAAAGTATGTCATAGGGAGCATGTTACTTATTTATTACACCACCTTCCAGTTATTACACAGTCTTGTTTGGCTACTAGGAGTGCTTTTCACAAGCAGTTATATTATAAGACCAGAAATGAGGACCGGAATAGTCCAAGTATTGTATCATAGACAGTAGACACTGAGTTGCCACTTACTTTTGGTGTGTTCTTGATGTAATTTTATTAGCAACTTTTAGTAATCAAAATATGCCCAATCCCTACTATAATGCTCTTTTAAGCATATATCAAGTTTTTTTAAACACATTTTGTTCATGGCTTCATGCTCTGCCATGATAAAATCAGCAACATAACTAAATTTTAGCCCTCACTGCCAAATCTGGGATGCCAGCCCAGGCTCTTGCAACCCTTGTGTGTGAAATGATCAGTACTTTGGTCACCAGAATATGGTGTATTGGCAAGTGATAGCAGCTGTGTACATTATGCATAGAACACTGGATCACAGTAAATATCTGACTTATTATTTATTACAGAATTGAGAAATCAAGAGAAGTTATACCATCCATTGTTAAAGCAGTTGAAAACATTCCAAAAGGCAAAGACATCAATTGGATTTATTTTTATCAACTTTTATTCACAACAGAGAACTTGAAACTTGTACATATAGCATGTCATAAAAAGGAAACTCATGATGGCAAACAATGTAATACCAAACTATTTTACAAGAAAAAATCTTAATTTTGACAAATTTGTGATTTTAATCATTTTATGAGCCATTTTGATTTCATTTGTAATTTAAAGAGCAATTTATGTAATGAATAAAAGTAAAATATTAAAATTTATATCCTTTCTTGTTCATTTACACACAATAACTATAACGTCAACAATATGATGTAAATATTTAATATTAATATATTCTTGATGTTGTTCTCCATCATTTTGAATTTTTTAGTGGATAACATTGGTGAATTATATGAAAATATTTCATGTATATAGTTAATAAAGCACCTAATTGCTGCAATTCCGAAGTTGTCACCAGGATGTAGTTCAGTCAATGTAGATGCCAGGCATTTCAGTTTATTGTATTCCTTGATAATTCAATTTAGATGCCAAGAACTTTACTTTATTGTAATCTTGATCGGGTAACAACTGTGAAACTGAATTTAGCAGGGGAGGGGGGGGGGGGGGATGTCAGCAATCAAGAAATCTGTAATATATTAATAAGTATTAACTGCTACTTATTCCATGGATCCTGACATTATGTTGTAAATATACAGGAAACCTATCTCCTCCCAGACCCTTTCCTT
Source organism: Glandiceps talaboti (assembly GCF_964340395.1). Taxonomy (NCBI): domain Eukaryota; kingdom Metazoa; phylum Hemichordata; class Enteropneusta; family Spengelidae; genus Glandiceps; species Glandiceps talaboti. The sequence continues at coordinate 11,594,033 of NC_135569.1, read as the reverse complement.
ATTTGTATTGACTCGTAGTACATGTAGTATTGCAACTGAAACTTAAATGTTAATTCAGAAGTTGCCACTAGGAATAGTAGGATGTAGCTTTCATCACAACCAGTTTGATATTATCAATGTTCTTACCTTTTTTCTGTCAGTATCAGTACCTATTCTATTTTATTTATTTATTTATTAAAATTAATTTGAAATTTTCTGCATTAGTATACTATACTGTGTTTGTGTAATGGATACTAATTGTAGACTATTCCTCTTTATGTCTTGCCAGATGTTTATTGAGTTCACCTGGTCTGATAAATCCTTGTTTACAAATCTGATATCTATGTGGGTAGTTGTGTGTATGATGTTTAACGACATGACTCTTGACTTCACCAGATTGTGAGAATGTCTTTCCACAATGTTCACATTTGTATGGCATTTCACCAGTATGTGTTCTCATGTGAGTGTTCAGGTTATCTATCCTCTTGAATCCTTTACCACACACTGTACATTTGTATGGCATTTCACCAGTATGTGTTCTCATGTGTCTGTTCAGGCTACCTGACTGGTTGAATCCTTTACCACACACTGTACATTTATATGGTATTTCACCAGTATGTGTTCTCATGTGAGTATTCAGGTTACCTGACACATTGAATCCTTTACCACACACTGTACATTTGTATGGCATTTCACCAGTATGTGTTCTCATGTGAGTGTTCAGGCTACTTGAAACACTGAATCCTTTACCACACACTGTACATTTGTATGGCATTTCACCAGTATGTGTTCTCATGTGAGTGTTCAAGTGACCTGACTGATTGAATCCTTTACCACACACTGTACATTTATATGGCATTTCACCAGTATGTGTTCTCATGTGAGTGTTCAGGTTACATGACTGGTTGAATCCTTTACCACACACTGTACATTTGTATGGCATTTCACCAGTATGTGTTTTCATGTGAGTATTCAGGTTACTTGACTGGTTGAATCCTTTACCACACACTGTACATTTGTATGGCATTTCACCAGTATGTGTTCTCATGTGAGTGTTCAGGTTACTTGACTGGTTGAATCCTTTACCACACACTGTACATTTATATGGCATTTCACCAGTATGTGTTCTCATGTGAGTGTTCAGGTGACTTGAATGGTTGAATGCTTTACCACACACTGTACATTTGTATGGCATTTCACCAGTATGTGTTCTCATGTGAGTGTTCAGGCTACCTGACTGGTTGAATCCTTTACCACACACTGTACATTTGTATGGCATTTCACCAGTATGTGTTCTCATGTGAGTGTTCAGGTTACTAGACTGATTGAATCCTTTAGCACACACAGTACATTTGTATGGCATTTCATTAGAATGTATCCTTTGGTGTATCTGCAGACTACCTTCATGTGTGAATATTTTGCTATACACACCACATTGAAACTCCCTCTCATCACTATGAATCTTCTTGTACCTTTCTTTATATCTTTCACTGCTTGTAGAGTATTGTAATCGTATTTTCTCAGCAGATGCAAAGTCTCTGTGTGTATATTTCATATGTTTTATCAAGTAATTTAGATCAGCAAAGGCTTTATCACATTTGCCACAAGGATAGTATTCACCATCTGCAAGAAATAACAAGTTATTTAATATTGACTTTAAACGTGATGCACAGTCCAGTTATGAACAATGCTTTGTGTCATATTTGTTTCTTATTGAGCAACTCGTTTACATGTAGCATTCTACTTCCTATAATGTATATTTCTAAGGTGTAAATGTGTGGCATTCAAAATCTCACCTTGGAAGATTAATGGTATACAACCTTTTGGCACATGCATACGCACCCGCACGCATGCACGCACACACACACACACACACACACACACACACACACATATACATTGTATATACATACATACCAAACAATTTTTTTCTAGGCCTTAAGGAAATATAGGGTTGGTCAGGTTATGAGAAACATAGAATTAAGTAAGAATGCCCTTACATTACAATATTGATAACACATGATTTGGTGTACATATCAGATCAAATCAAACGACTGTTATTTACCTGTACAGTTTACTCACCTTCAATTACTTTGATACCATCAAATTTGTTGTCAATTCTGAGTTCATTGGCATATTCTTCTCCATAATACACCAGTAATTCACAACCTTGTGGTATTTTTTTAAAGCTTCTGTAGAATATTTTTCCATGGTACTGGAAAGCTACAAGATTTTGTTCAATTTCATTGCGAGCACAGTTGACAAATCTCATCCAGTTTGACTTGTTTTCATCTTTTCCATCCATATATATTCCTTTTTTACCATCTTGAGAAATCTATGGAATAGAAAAATATGAGATATTATTACCTCCTGTAAGGGTACAGGAGGTATTAAAAGGGGAAGGTGTGTCTGTGTGTCTGTCTGTCTGTGTCATCATTTTCTAAAAATCGGCTGGCTCAATATGTAATGAAATTTGGGATATATAATCTTTAGGGTAATATAGCTAGACCTGATTAGGTTTTGCGCCAGATCTGTTAATGTTTAATCAGAGAAATTTGCATATTAATGAAATCAACTAATTATGCAATGGGAGGCATTCAGTTTAAATCTGGTTATATATTATGATCTTCAAGAACTGATTTTATTGGACATTTTGAAGGACTTTCTTTTTAAACTATACATGAAGGTATCATATTTGAATGACGCATTAATCCAGAATATGGAGTTTCCAGCATTTCCTTTATCACGGTTTGTTGCCAATATTTACAAAATGTGATAATGCAGTCTTACACAATACTTAGACAGTATATCTGGCAAAGGAAACCTTAATGTTTCATCAGTTGCTATAACTGCAAACAGCTTTAGAGATGCAAATAATTTCATCATACCCAACTTTCTGGTTCAGGATGTCAACTTTCTATTTCTTGAAAGCCTAGCTTGCATCAGAATTAAAATTTAGATGTAAAACAAATTCAGAGGTATGGAAAAATTTGGTTCAAGAATGATCTCATGTAGTCTTTATGGTTCTACTGATAAGATAAGATAACACTGTTGCTGATAACCTAAGATCTGAAACATGACCCTTTAATAACCAATCGGAGGAAAGTTATGATCCTCACAATACAAAGATACAGTTACATTTTGATGATGTTCTTCTTGAGATGTTTCCTATTAGCTATGTCAGGGTTTTCCTGGTGGTTTTTTTTATGAGGGGTGTTGTGTCCACCCCATAATAAGTTTCCAAAGAAAAGATTGAGAAGATTACCTGCCAAGCATATCCACTATCATGTCCAGTTTCAGCATCAACAACTTCTCCTGCATAAGGACCAAATCTTACACCCTTTGGAAATGATTTATCACATATGACACCAAGACCAGCATTTCTTATTCTAGACTGTGCAATTCTTAACCCTTCTGGTAGACTAGCTCTAGCTCTGCTACTAGTGAAGTTTTCAGGAACTGCTGTATCTTCTATGATTTGTAAGGGATGTGTTGGACAGTCACCTTCAAAGAATAAATTGCAGTCCTCACAATCTTAGGAAAGAAAAAAAATGAAAGTTTTATGATAAACAAGATTTCAAGTTAATAATTCATGTAAATCATGAAAACATTGAAAGAAACAAATTAGAAAAAAAAATTGAACTGCAGATTGGTTACACTGTGAATTGTATAATAGACTGAGTGTGATGCTGATGTGTGGCCAAACCATATCAATTTGTATTAACTTTTTATAGTTATCACAAGTTTAAATTGTAGTTGATCAACTTTGACCAACTCTTTCTTTTGTCAACCTTTTCACCGTTTTTCAGTCAATCAAACAACATTTCCGACATTCTGGACTAAATCATGATTTATTGAACAACAAAATCATGAAGTCATGATACTAAATTTCTTCAAGTATATAACCAAGGTCTAATTACTTCCAATTTTGAATTTATTTTGTGAATCTATCTTAGAAAACCATGTTTAGCACAAAGTAACATTGTTATCCTTTTTGATTTCTTCTTTACAAAAAAGTTGCACAAAATATTGTATACTTACAGAGATAATGATCATCATCAGGTGCTTCTAACTCACGATAATTTCTTGTAGTTGAACAGCGTCGTTTAGGGTACCTGCTTGAAGACGTCTTGCCTAATGAAGTGAAATTATATACTTTTTTCATTCTGTGTCATGATCTAGATCTTGAAGTTACTTCCTCGTTTCTTTATTATGCTGTAAAAGTCCCTCTAGTTACACTTAATGTTAATCAATTATTCTCTCTATCTTGTTTTTTTAAAGAAAACGATAAAGGTAAATAAGAAATCCATGACAAAATCTTAAAAGTATGACATTTCTGTTTTGAAACTTTATACATGTATTGTATTTCTCCTATTATTGTCAATTTACATGTTCAACCAGAAAGTATCGGTATCATTCATGTGAAATCTAAACCTCTTTATTATGTATCTATTTTTTTCAAAAATCCTACCCTCTCCTTTTATATCCTCCAATGTATAGATCTGCCAGAAATATATTTACTCAGAACATTAAAAGTAAGTACTTACTGCCAGTATCTTGCTTCAAAGACATCACACCTTTTCTTTTCCTGCTTTGTTGTGGAGTTGATTCATTTTTGCTGGTACTAGTACAGCTTGGTTGTTTGATGGTTTTAGGCTGAAAAGACATGAAGTACAAAAGTTATACAAATAAAACTGAAATACTTAAAACTAATTTACTGGAGTAAACAAATTTGAGTAGCAAACTCATAGTTATTACACTAGTTTAATCATTCTGATGAAAATCTTAATTCCACAATAAAATAACTGTTTTGATTATTTTTAATACAATGTTACAAGGATGAAACCATCTATTGACATGACATATAGAATGAAACAGCTTGATTGCCCCTCATTAGTAATGATTTATCAACATCAGAAAATAAATGCTTTTGGTAGACAAAATTTTAACACTGATTTTCAATGTTTTTTGTTTACTTTACCTTCATTTTTCTTTCTGTTGGTGTCTTCCTTTGTTGTAGGGGTTTGAATGGAGCTGAGAAGCATGCTAAAACAATAAAGTCAGATAACCAAATTATGTCATCACTTTTCACTGATTAGGTTATGTCTGCTTTCTTAATCAAAAGAGAATAATTATTTACAACACTGATATGTTCTGCATAGGTTAATATTTCACAATAATTTTAGATTATGTGTAGCATGGTACATATAGCATAATTTGGGTAAGGTATTGCTGGGTGAGCTCACTGAGCTGTAACTCCAAGTATCAAGCTTCAGAACAACATGCTATATACCTTTCTTGGTATTTCTTGCATTTTCACATCCAGGAAACCACTCTTCATCTTCACTGTCACTTTCTATTCTCTTTGGTTTACGTTTCCTGCCACGTGGTCCATTCATAAACTCTGGTTTGGACACTACCAGACCTGTGTTAAAAATAAATGTCATAACACTGTCATTGGAAAGAGCAGCATCTTGTACAGGGGAAAACTCTATGCCCTATGATAGCAGTAACATACAAAACTTTGGGAGGAATTAATTGACCTTTATGAAAACAGAATTGAGAGAAAAAATATTGTCATAAAACCATATGGTCTCCTTGCAGCAAAAGTAGAAAAATTGCGCCAGTGAGTCCAGGAGAAATAAAATATAAGTAATGTATTCACTGAAGAACAACAATACACTGAAGAGACTGTTCACAAACCAAAATATTCAGTCTACTGTCATATAGGAAGTGAATGAATGGAATATACTAGTATGTTGACTGAGTTTTCACATATACAGTTGCTATTTATACTGACTTTTGATATAGAAACATGTATTTCCCTTTACAACAGGATTTTATAGTCGGTTCTTTGACTATACTAAAAACATACATTTACAAATTACATAATGAACTGACATTCACTGTTTTATCAGTCATGTTTGGTATATTCAACTCACCAACTTGTAACATCATTTCATAATTTTCTTTGATGTTTCTTAATCTCTTCTTTTCATAGTCAGAAATTTCAGTCCATTCCTTCTCAGTAAAGTAAGGTCTTATCACATCATACTCTGACTTGGTCTTGGGTTTACTCTTTTTTGATGCCATTGTTGGTGATATTCTGATAACGGTAACTGATGTCGGGATTTTCAGTAGTATCAAACTGACCCTGTAATTTTAAATTATTGGTTATGTCAACAAAATCATTTATTAATTCGAGAATGAGATCAGAATGATGGTGTGTATTTTTATTTTTTTATTTTGATGGTGTTGTGTTGTTTTTTTCAAGAGAAAGATTCAAAGAATGTGTAATTTCAAAATGATGGGTTTAATTTTCACCATTTTCAAAATTTCAGTGATAGTTTTATTCCATAAACTAACAACTCGCTGACAACCGTCTTGGTTTTTTTGAATTTTTGTATTCAAGGTATAAAATTGTTATAGCTTATATTATACCTTGAATACAAAAATTCAAAAAAAATCACCTTATTAAAAAAATTTGACGGACTTAAGTTGTAGTGATGAAAATTACTGAATTTTGCAGTTTCTGAACGATACAGAACTTAGAGAGAAATCTTAAATAGACTTTGTTGACACAGTTTTGTAATTTTATCCTATACCAAATTATCGTTCATATTACTAGTATTTCGATGTTTATTCAAAAAAATTATCGTACATTTTTTCCAAACCCGAAAAAAATAGGAGGCGTTTCATGTCTTCTGAAATTTATAAAGCATACTGGTGAAATGCCATGCAATTCGTCAAAGGGAGTAACTAGCACGACAAGGTACGTTGTAACTTCATCAAATTGCTTACCTTATAGCGCTTTCAGTGAAAAAAAAACACTTTTCAGTCAAGTTTAGAGGACGACGATGTAAATCACCATATTCCGTGCGTGCGTATTTCTTGTGGTTGTCGTCTGCAACCTCGCTTTCACAAAATAAAGTTTTCCGCCAAATATCGCCCTCTTGCGTTAGCGGTGGTTAATGTTATAGCAACCATGACGTCAGGGGAAGCATAAATTTGCATTTCATTACTCATAGAAATGGCGACTTGAAGACGTACTGAAGGAAAACCAACAGCATCACACACGAAGCAAAGCGTAACAAAGATGTTGCTGTATATTGAAAGCAACGCTTTTCCGGTAAGTTGGAAAGACTGGTTGCACGATCCACCAAACACTCAAGTGATTAGTCACCGATTGCGATCGAAAGTACTAAATTTTGATTCCCATTTAGCAAGTGGTGAATGTTGTGATTTCCTCGAGTCGAGATACATATACATATGCATAATGCATATTATGTTTACATTTTAACTCGGCAAGTAGTAGTAGTCTTGTCTCTTTATTACTGTCTGTTCACCCTATCAGCGTCCAGACGTTATATTTCTTACTGTCTGTATGTAAAACTATTATTGTAGCTATTAGGTTATTGTCCATGACGATAAACAAATATTTATCTGTAGTTTAGAGTATCTAGTACAGACTACACAACAATCAACATTCCCAACAGCAAGACATCGGACACCAAATTAACTTGTACATTCTACTCTAGAGAAAGACCCAATATAGCAATAACGCGTGACTGTGATGGTAAACCGTGGAGGTGTACAATTCAGGGGTGTTTTTTTATTTTGTAAATAAAATTACGATATGTATAATCACAACTTAAATTTAAGACACAGTTTTCAAATATGTCATATTATCTACACATGCAACAGGTGTTCAACTTCAATCAACTATCACAAATACTCGTTTCACAGTGTTTGTGGTGTGGTGTTGATCTTGCTCACAAAATTATTGAGTATAACATTTACACATGTCAATCTGCAATGGCTGTACATCTGATGAGAAGAAACCAATAACACAGAGACCATATGGAAAAACAACAGAAAACATAAACTACCTGAACTAGACACTCACATATTAAAAATAAAATTAAAAAATCTAGCTACCCCACCAATTCTATAATTGATCGTAATTGGAACCACACAATTTTTTTGTTAGGCCTAGACAGGCTTGTTTATAAAAATAAATCATAAAACTGAGAAATGATGAAAAGTGAATTTTTTTCCAGTTCAAGACCTTCGTTCTACAATGTGCTGCCACAGATACTATAGCCAGAATCAGAGCCCAGATTTTACATATTCTACATGAACTTGGACGAGGTGATCATCAGTTCAGATTTCGCTACAAAGGGCAATATTTACGAGATGCATACAGTATTGAAGACTACAAAATTATTGACAACTCCATTATTAAAATGGTTCCTATGGCCAAAAGAAGTGAGGTAAGTTTATTTTGATGTGGTGTCATTCATGGTCTGGTCATTGTGGAATCTTCACTCTTGTAGTGCAAACGGATTTAGTGTAGAATCCAGGTGATTGGGGATTTTGATGATGGGGAATAGACTTGCACAGTCCTCAGAGCATCACATTGCTAAAAGGGCTGTTTTGTATGTACCGATATCTACTGCATAATTTGTACTGTGAGCCTTTATCAAGTACGTAGGGCTAATCATTTGTTGATGTGTTACTGCAATGCTCGGGACATCACAATAACACGGAGTCACAGTAACATGTCAACAAATTATTAGCCCTATGTAGTTGATAAGGGCCCACAGTACAAGGATATTCAAAAACCCAACCCAACCCCTGCATTAATTCCAGGCTAAAATGATTTGTAGTGAATACAATGAAAGATATGAACATACATGTATTCATGACTACCATCTGAGGCATAAATCCAACTGTAAAACTTACAAGCTAAACACTTTTGTTTTGGTATACAGTCTTTCCTGGATTTACAATCTAATATGGGACTTGGTCTAGATATGGGACCTGGTTATAACACAGACGTCAAGTCAGCTCTGGAACAGGAAGTTGGTAAACTGAAATGGAGAGAACATATGTTGATGGATTTCCAGGTAGGAACATGACAGGTTTAGTGCATTGTATATCAAGATGTATTGCTATGATAGGAAAATTAAGTCAATAAAAAAGAATGAATTCTGCAAGTCACTTTGAAGAAATAAAGTGACCAGTCTCTTTCATGTTTACAAATTGACCACTACTGTGTTTATGTATCCTAGATGTACAAACTATCAGTTATCAGAGTTCTTGTCAGTTCCACTTGTAATTGTATATGTCACTCTACCTCAGCTTTGAATGTAATGATATCATAAACAAACACACATACTCAGATATTTTTGTACATCATTGATATTTTTAAAACTGCTGATTATACAGCCTATCTAATCACTTTTTAATATCAATATTTCATTTCTCTAATTATTTACAGGGAATGATGTACATCCATTTTCTATCGGCATTCCTTGCTATATTTACTGTGTATTGGTATGCAGCTATCTGGATATTTGTTTTCTTCCTCTTTGCCGTCACACAATGTCCTTCATATTCACATCTGATTGGATTTGTAGGAGTGGCAGGGTTCTGGTAAGTTCACTATCAGTAATTACAATTGGGAACTTGCAAACCTGCCATGTTGAATGTTGCATCATGGGAAATGTGATAATAAATACTAATGAATTGGTATTGTAAACAATACTGTTACATAGTTTGCAACTACAAATGATCAATTCATAGTTACACCCTGACAATTGTGGGAGGTTTATTTCATCGGTAGCTCCAGATTAGGTATTATGATAACCACAGATAATCCCGTAGTCCTTTGCATCTGAGCATGCTCAGTCTGGATTGCAAGTTCCCTATTGGGTCAATAATGCTACAAGTATATTGCCTACCTTGACATATATCTTAGTAATATTGCTACATTTTGTCTGACACACCAGAATCTTACTAACATTGCTACACTTCATAACCAGGATGAACATATAATGCATATAATGCCAACAGTAATGAATCTTCCAGTTCAGCTTTTAGCTTGCCAGCTTCTTGCCATACAGAAGAGGGATTTTTCAATTATCGTGTTCAGTTTGAAGGTATAATTATCCATAGTAATGGTGTTGTTATTTATTTTTATTACAGGCATAAGAGATTCATGATTATGTATGGTATTGTATCATTTGCTGTGTTTGGTGTATCGTTAGGATTGGCTATAAATATACTACTACAAATAATGGTAAGGTTTCTATCATTGTATCAGTATATACAGTGTCAACACACTAACTTTGTCCATGCATTACAACTCATAACATTCAAGTAAAACATTAGCTTCTATCATTGTATCAGAATATACAATTTATATTTATAGTGTCAACACACTAACTTTGTCCATGCATTACAACTCATAACAGTCAAGTGAAACATTTTTTTCTACCATTGTATAAGCATATACAATTCATATTTGTAGTGTCAGCACACTAACTTTGTCCATGCATCACACAACACATAACATTTTACACTTGATATAAATGCTATAAATGAGTATGATAGGTACAGAAAGTACTTTACTTCAATGTTAAGGGTTGTACAGTACATGAAAGGAAAGGCCTGAGTTCAGATTTCCATGTTTGATGTATTTTTAACAGAATAATGCATTTCATCATTTACCAACCAAGACTGTTTCATTAACCTAAGATTTGTACGTATATCTAATCTATTTTTATTTTTATCTTTTACAGAACCATGGCTGTACACAATTCTCCGATAGTTGTTCACACCATGTAGTATATTCCGTCGTCTTCTTTGCTATCCATTTCATCTTTGTGTTCATCTCCAATGTTCTCTCCTGGATGTTGCTTCATAATTTCCGTTTTGAAGCTGGAGATATTCTGGAGAAACTTCTCGTGATGACAAGAGACATCGAGAAAGTTATTGCATCTGCTAAATCTGGAAGGTAAGCCTGTACGCTGAGATACTAGTGTTGGGTATATAGAAAACATCTCAAATTATAAAATCACAGATGCGTTCATTACACTGACATTTACAGAGAATAGTAGACCTTCAGGCAATTCTACTAACTTTAAAAAACAAGCACATAGCACCAAAGGCAGTAAGGACTTGCCTGAGCGCTGCACGCCAGAGGTACTAGCTGTCATCCTCGATGTTTGTTCCGCAACCTTCCAAGTAAAGATCTGGGTCTTACTAGAAGATATGGTTATGGTTTATATCTTTGTACATGAATATAAACACTGCATTAATATCTTATACCCAGCTGACAAGGTCAGATATCACATCTAGTCAGTTTAGTTAATAAAATTGTACATCATAGACTTGCTTTCTCATCTATTGTATACATGTACATACATGCACAAATATCTCATCCCAACCCAACTCAACGCAGTATACTCGTTTATTTATCATCCTTGATGTAAATTATTTTCAGGATAAAGGAACAACGCAATGCAGCGTTTGAGTTAGCAACACTGGCTACTACTGGTGATGATAGTAAATTTAGAATTGTTACAGAAGGAGGGTAAGTATAGGGTTTGATATTGTCAAAACAAGGGCTGCCTTGTCACTATGGCATAATTGGTTAACCATGTGATGGTCTATGTATGTGGTGTACATAGACCATCACATGGTTCACCAATTATTTGTGACCTAAAGACTACCATAATAACCACTGTGATTTTAATAACAAATGAGTCAACATATTAAACTTGCTTCCAACCATTTCAATAAGCCATCACATAAACCAAACTTGAATCACTACAGAGCATTACATAGATCACTAAATAATGATGTCATTGACAGCCACATAAACTGGCATATGAACCACTGCATAAATCATGACACTGACTAACACAAAAAGTCCCACATGAATGACCACATAAATCAAATCGTAGACCAACTACTAAACCAATGCATGAAACACCATATAAATTATGGTACACACTAACACAAAAAATCCCATATGAACCTCCACATTCCATATTCAATACTGTGTACCACTTAAATTAACACAGCCAACCAGACTGCAATTACATAAGACTGTTCTTTAGTTCGGTTTACTGATGAGTCTGTTGGTTAGTTTGTGTGCTTGACAATCACAGCATATTGTGTTGTTTCCTGTCAGGTTGGAAGTGTTGATTTCTCTCGGTTTATCACAAGATGAAGCAACACAGGAATATGCAGCAGAAGCCATGGCAGAATTATTAACAGTTCCAGCTATACAGGTTTGTAGTTATTACAACTATCATGTGACATTGATCAGAATGGAAGTTTTCAGCTGCTTGGTTATTGTGAAATGTTGGATGCCAAAAGAACAGATGAATAACCATTTATTTTGTTGATTGATCAATAATTTGATCCATTGATTATTTGTTTGATTGATTGATCAATTGATTTATTCATTGCTTGACTGCTTGATTGGTTTTTTGATTGGTTGATTGATTGATTGATCAAATGATTGCGTGATTGATTATACTACAGTGCACAATCAATTTCATGAGAGTAACTACCCTGTGTACAATTCTGGCTGTCAGTAGTTTTAGTCATGTAAACAATGTCTATTGTGATTCTCTTGAAATAAAAAGATTATTTGATAACCTTTCACAGGACCAATTTGTTGAGATGGGTGGTCTAAGTACCTTGACTACACTACTTCATAGCAATGATCCACGTATCGTACAGGAAGCATCTACAGCACTGTCATATATCGTGTCTGACTCAGAAGAAAACAAAGCACAGGTCGTCTCAGATAGAGGAATGGAAGACTTAGCACATGCTGCAAAGATGGGTACTATTACGACACAGAGAATCGTTGCTGGTATATTCCTGGAATTGGCATTTAACGCTGACATACGTGCACAAATGGCACATATGAATACACCAGGTAGGTCATATAAGCTATTATTGACAATCAAGCATGATAAAAGTAGTTGTATGTCCTGAAACACCCCCCCCCCCCCCCTCCATAACCATCGTTTTGAATAGTGACAGTGAGATTGTGAGGACTTGCTTTTAGAGTAATAAAAAAGTAATCAATGTCCTTGCTAAGATTGGGGAACCGAGGTAGGAGAAATAGGGTAAACGTTGCATAATTTCCCATACACGCTACCATAATTGTGTTTGGGAACCGTGGTAAAATGACTGGGGAACCGTGGTAGACTACCTGCTAACTGGGCAATTATATATAGTCATTCACAGAGAATCTGAACATTCTCTTACTGCATCTACTCTAGTATAAAGTTGTCAGATGGGTTGCAAGTATAAACCATAAGAGATGTTTGCGACTTACAGAAAAGTACATGTAGCTATTGTGAATTATTTGGAATAATGTATTCCATTATACAGATGTGTATTTGACCTAATGCCATTGATAGCAAACTCAGTACCAAATAGATGTGATATTTTCCATAAGTTGCATGCTAAGTTGCGAAACTACTTCAGGTTCAAACCTGTCCTTTGTCATATACATGATCTCATCAATATCACAGATAGAACACAGATCACAGTAATTATTTCACAGTCTTTATCTTAATATTACTTTGATATGTTTTATCTTACAGCTATTGCATTAACAGAGCTTTGTAAGAGTAACGACGATGAGACACAGAGACTGGCCTTACAGACTTTAGAATTGATAGCCATTGAAAGTGCTGATGTCATATTCTACCAGGTATGTACATAGTTACAGACTTTAGAATTGATAGCCATTGAAAGTGCAGATGTCATATTCTATCAGGTAGGGATAGTAATGAATGTTTATGAATGAAAAGCAATAGTCACTCAGTGTCCCTGATTGAAATTATTGAACTCTCACTTTTATTTTGTACACAGGAGAGTATGTTGGATATCTTGTTGAGTTTGGCAACTACAACTCTGAATGAAGAGATTTATCTATTGGCTGGAAAGATCTTGTTATACTATGCAGAGAACACAGATGTAAGTTGCAATATGGTCTCACTGTTTATATATGCTTGGTGATGTCTTCCTAAATGAACTTCGTGATTTTATTTTTTGAGTTCACCAGAAAGAAAGAAAAAGAAAGAATGAAAGAAAGAGAAGTACTATCATGTCAACCCGAAATAGGAATAAGAAACAGAAATTTTTATGAATATATTGTCTGTCAACAGATTGACTCGCTCTTTAGAACATGTGACCTTACAGACAAGATTGCCTAATACTAGGGCCCCCCAAACTTTTTTTCTGAGTGCTTTTTTTTTCCATGTAAACTTACATGACTATTAACCTTTGTTTACAGACCTGTACTCAGTTATTGGATAAGGAAAGTCTAAAGGATTCTTTATCTCAGTTTGCTAAGACAACAGATCCAATCCTACAGAAAGTTGTAGTCAAGATTATACTATCCACTGTAGAAGAACCAAGTCTAGCGTAAGTATTAATTTGGTCCAAGTTTTATACAGAATTGAATTAGATTAGATTAGATTAGATATACGTTATTGTCCATAAAACATGTAAATTCGTCTTGACACCAGACAAAAATCAAATGTAATAAAAGACATGATATGCATACAGGCACAAAACAATATAAAACTAAAGGTATACATCCAGTTAAAAAATAAAAGTGCTTGCTTGTGCTACAGAAAAATGACTGAGACTAATTAAAAATTGCATTTACTCTTTGCCGAGTCCAAGTTTAAAAGTTTTACAGCAGATGGAATAAAGCACTTCTTAAAGAACAAGTCTTTGTAATTCTAATCCAAGATTGTATATTTCTTTGTTTCTTAGTATCCGTGCTAAGGAGCTAGGTCTACAGGACGTGTTGACATATGTGCGTGAGAATGCAACAGATAGAGATGCTTGGAATATGGCAGATGAAGGCATTCAGATATTTGCAAATGACGACTTCTTCCGAGCTCAACCTGCGCATGCGTCTAGTTCTGACAGCATGGGTTCTCTATCAAGTATCAGAAAACCTATCATGGGTAGTAGAGCCAGTCTACAATCTAACGCATCTTAGACTAAAACTTAACCATAGTGATTTAATTAAGTAAGATCATAGTAGACTGAAGGAAATATACTATCAACTATATCACCATAATCTCATGGAAGTCAGTGCTTCATTTACATTTCTATGAAAACGTACATTTATTGAGTTACAAACAAGGACTTGCATATTGCTCCCACTCTGAGATTTCATCTGATGATTAACAAGACACTTCTGAAACTAATGTTGCCATTTAATCTAGCAGCACTGCAATGTTTATATAAACATCTGATAGACTTACTAATTATTTTGGAGGCCTGGGGTGGATGTTTTGATGGTGTATGGGTTTTGATTAAATGAATTTAAATGCCCAATTGTAGGTGGACTTTCTTCTTCATTTACACATAATGCTAGAAAATGAAAGCTTACTGAAATATGTTGGCAAAGCAGGTAATGAAGACGTACTGAATACTCAATTGTGTACAACCTCTACATGAAATAGTTTCTCCTATACCATAGAAAAGCACTTGTAACTTGATTCATGTGGTGACTCCAGTAAAACTGTTTTCAAAGTTACTAAGTGTCTTGTTAATTACCAACTAAATTCTCTGTATGACTGGCTATATAGCTGGGTAAGTTGGTAAATGAGCATCCAGGTTATTGATGCCATCCCTGTAACTGCCTACTTTTACCTGCTCTTTATAAACTTAGCTACGTCCCAACACACTGTGTCAAAATCAGTCATTTCTACTATGATGACAATGCATACTGATTGTGACAGGGTAAACATTTACATATTTTTGTACAGATATCACCAAACACATGTATTTATATCGTCTTTTTATAAAGTAATCTTTTAATACAGTAGAAATATAGTCTAGAGGCTATCCATGGCTTTGAATCTCTTCTCATATCTAGCTAAATGAGGTCCTGAGATGAAATATCAAATTCAAATGAAGCCACCCACACAGTCATTAACATCATGCCTTTGTTAATCAATCACACAATTCTGCCCAATGACAAGTTAGTGTTTATAGCTACAGTTACATAATGTCCAAATATGGTATGTTTGTGTCCAAATATGGTATATTTGTCATAACATGATGCTACTTGTACATTGTTTACATCATTCTAACAGTAGTGGTTTACTCATTTGCATGAACAACTTTTGGTTCATGGTTTCTCATTGAGCTAGACAGTGAAGAGAGATCTTGAGATTTGAAGCCACAGATAGCATATAGACTAGTAGAAATACAATACAGTTAGAAATGTAAAAACTTACTAGCTCTTTTTGGCATTTGTTGACATAGGCTCTGATTTACTCCTGTTCAACTATTACCCGTCCACTTGTTTGAAAGAAATATTTGTTGCAACTTTACAGATGTAAAGATTGTACTTTTCATGTACATTCCATCAACCATAGTATTTATAGAATTATGTACATGTCTTTTAAAAGTGCATTTGTGTGGATTTTTTTTTTTTTTTTTTTTTTTGGGGGGGGGGGGGGGGGGGTTCAATGACACCAGTATTTCATAGTGGGAGGGAGGGAGGGAGGGAGAAAAACTCACTCCAATGGAGGCTGATAGTGATATGCATTTGTATATGTAAATCAGTAGAATCATAAACCCGACACGATGTAGGGTTTATGGTAGAATTAGTGAAACTTAATGTACAGATCCTGCTAAGTTTGATGTTTAGAGGGGCTTGATCATAATCTGCACATTGCTGGTTCAAGTGCAGTTTATCTAAAGTCCTTGTATAAAATTTAACTGCTGTGTCTCAGCCGATCCATGTGTGAATGGGGACTTGATAGGATAAAGATTGTTTATATGAAGAATACCATCCTGTTTGCTTTGTAGCAGCATGAATTGCATGCTGTCTAGGGAACCGAGGGAAGTAAGAAGGCTTGTACCATTACAGGTCTGTGCCTAGTATGATAATTGTGCATGTTGAGCACTATTTCATTGTTGAAAACTACTCATTCTCGCAAACCAGAGTTATTATTTCTACCCAGGTGGGAGGCTCGTTAAGAACTTTGCCGTAAAACAGGCCGTGGTTTGTAACAATGAAAGTTGCTATATCAATGTGTAAAATTATGTGGTACTTGGAAATATACAAAGATTGTATATTATCTACTAAATTGTGACCAATCATAATCTTGTAGTGTGGCAAGACAGACAGACACCAATATATGTAAAACGCTGTACAAAGGTTTTTAGAGACTGAAAAGAACTCAACTATTTCTGTAGATTCAGTTGTGTTATTTATCCCAATCTATTGAATAACCACACAAAATGGAGTATTGAGAACACAGAGAGCAGTGCTAGGGTGATACAATAGGTCTTTTTGTGTTAATCAAACATTGCAAAGGTTGGACTCACTGTCCTTCACATCTGAGGCTTTCTCTTTTCACTGTAACTGTAAAACTGTGCAAAGAAACAGTCAATAGCCTAGTGAAATGAAATAAACTTTATTGTACAGGTATGACAAAGTGAAAAGCTTAATGTAAATAATGGCAGCAAAAAAATAAAGTAAACAAATATAAACTTCTTATTAATATTTATACTTTTTGTTTCCCTTATTGAGAAATATGACTAGATTTAATTTGCTCAATAATTCAAGTGTAGTAAGTATAGACTTCTATGATAGCTATTTTTTATACAAGGATACAATCATTGTAAATACAAAACTGTTAAATGTAAATAAATTTTAATATTGAAATATGCAACTTTATCTGTTTGTGATGTCTCAATCTTTCTCAAATACATCATTCTACACATAAATTGCCCTGGATGATGTGAGCCTATAGTACACATATATAACTGTGACACCAACGTTTTGACAAGTTAGAGTGTAAACTTTTCATGTTGTCAATATTGATATTATACAAACAAAGCAAGTATATATTAAATGAAAATAGTGTTTTGTTATGTTAGATACAGATGTAAGATGTACCCAACATTTTTGAGATATGATCAAGGAAATTTTATTTTGGAATGTTCAACATTATTATGTTGTATATGGTCTTACATGCTATGTACAGTGTTATGACATATTACTGAATGTCATACCTAAATACAGTTACTGGTATATTGAAAAATGAAGACACAAAAGTCTTAAAGACTGTATGAAAAGAATGCCATGATTGGCACCATAGACTTCATTTGATGCTATGTTTCCTCTCTACAAGCTGAGTAATGGTAACCCTGTTTGTAACAGCCTCCATGACAGGAATGTCATGTTTGTTGACTTAGGTTTTATGTTAGAATTAACATATGATGTCAAAAGTCATTTCATCAAACACATACTACCAATATACATATAAACCACAGACAAGTAACACCCAAGTGTAGGGTCTATGATATAAATAACTATAAAACATTTATGTTGAATTGTAAATAGAAATAGTAAGCCAGATGTATCCATTCTGCATGCACTTCTTTCTTGGTATCTGAGACACTTTATGTAGTGAACAGTTTAGAATGGACAGATTTGTAGAAACCCCACAACAAGCCGTACCCACTCTGGACTTCTTTCTTGGTATCTGAGACAGTTTTATCAACCGATTGCCATGCTGCTGCTTTAGCTTTCCTACTAGAGAGTTCAGATGTCACCCACTCTAGTCCTTCATACAAACCATCTCCTTCTATAGACACTGCCCCTTGTACATCTACAAGAAATTAACATGACAATTATGTAAGTAGAGATAGTATTTACATTTATCATTTTACAAAAACATACTGATTGTTTTCAAAATGTACATACTGATATTTATGGTGGCATATTTTTGATGTATTAAAGGGGAACAAGGCAAGGCTGGTTTTACTTCAGCTGCATTTCTCTCCAATTATAGGGAACCCAGAAAATGTCACTTTTGACCAATACTGCATCGTGTGACCTCTCTGAAATCATGCGAATTAACTAATCTGTCTTAGAAGGGTCTTACTACCGACATACACTGGAGCAAGGTATTCTGGGAAACAAAGTTAGTAGCTTCACACCTCTTTAACTATTAGTATTACCCAAACACTGCTAAAGCAATTCGTTTCAAGGGATGAAGCTCCTACCTCTGTTCCTTTCCCAGGGTGCCTTTCTGTGTCATATATAAATTATCATATATACTTATACCAACTTTTCAATCATTTATAAGAGCACTTCAATATATCATAAGAGACACTTGTGAGAAATACTTACACCAACTTCTATTGGGGAACTTGCTTGTATCCAATTTCTCAGTAATTTCTTGCACTGTCATAGCATTGGCTAAATCCTGTTTATTAGCAATAATTAAAATCACTGCATCTTGTAGTTCATCCTCCTGTACTAAACGTTCCAATTCCTCTTTGGCTTCAGGGAATCTTTCTCTGTCGCCGCTATCGATGACAAAAATGAGACCATCAGTGTTTTGATAGTAATGTCTCCATAATGGTCTCTACAAGACAATATAGAAATGTGACATCATGTTAAGGTGGAGATGCACAAAAGCAAGATTTGAAGGGTGACATATTTTCAAGTTATTGTTTCCCAACACAAATAAAGTTTATTCCATCAACCCATACATTTTCTGAAAGGTCTTTCTCTCCTCTATAATGCTTTTGTGTTTTCTGTTGTCAGTGGCTGAAATTGAGAGTGTGTTTCAGGTATGAATAGAAGTGTCTTGATTATCTCAAGATGTTAATATAACGCTGAAGAGATCGCTTGTCACCCAATTTTCCATTTCTTTAGTGTGGACAAGGTGAGACAGGACAATACTAAAAACACATAAAGAATAAATTAAATGAGAAGTGATCAAAAAACATACTTTTTAAGATTTACATTGCTTTTTTGAGTATTTTATGTAAGAATCTGTTTTACGAGCCAATTACCTAACAAATAGCAAAATGCAATGTGAACACTATTCATCACCTATTCTGTCATTTATCAAGTCACATTATCTTTGCATCTGACACACCTTCATCTCACTGTCGACTGCAACCTCAATTGACATGGGAAAACCAAAATTTAAAATCCCTATCTGCATGGATTCCAAGCTAATTGACTCTGATTTTGGTTTCAAATTTCTTGTAATTATAACATATGTAAACTGACATAATATTTAGTAAAGGCCTTGATTCAGTCCCAGATTTTGGCATTTAATGCTATCATATCAGTGGAGCCATACGGAGTAGACAGAATCATTCACTGATTTTGGTTATACACTTTGTATGGGTCAGAGCTGCCACACATTTTTTTCCTCACTCAAAGTTTAATTCTAATCTGAACTAAGGAAAAATTAATATAGAAGGTGATTGGCCTAAACATATATTATCATACATATATCATGAGCTTCACACTTTTAATCTCAGCTTACCATTTTATCTCTGCTTCCAACGTCCCATGTTACAAAATCCACATTTTTGTATGTGACTGTTTCTACATTGAAACCTGAAAAACAAGTTTTAAAAAAAATTAAAAATAATAATAAGCTAATATCTTGAAAGTTATTATTAAAGAACAGTATTGCATGGATTTGATAAATCAGATGTACACTTGAGGTGTACACACACACACACACACACACACACACACACACACACACACACAAACACATACTCATGATTGACACAACATGTACAGTCACACATACATGCAATCAGACAAGTGAGAAAACAATTGTGTGTTTCTGATAACACAGCCTCAGAATACCCCTTCTGTAAGAGTTTGATGAAATATGTACTGACATTGCTAGGGAAAGAAAACAGGCATGTATGAAGGTCAAGAAGACAAAGAATTTCTTATTTTTTGTTTCAAATGTGTATAAATGTTTATTAGTCGAGTTATCAGAAAAAAACAATTTTTTTTATTTCGTCTCATATGCACTATAGTGGTTGAAAGAGTACAATAAAGGGTTTTATCTTGATGGTGATTTACCTATGGTTGGTATGGTGGTCACAACTTCACCTAACTTGAGTTTATACAGCATGGTCGTCTTGCCAGCAGCATCCAAACCTTTTCGGAGATAAAAATTAAGTTAAAGTTAAGTTTAGAACAATCATGGAACACTGAAGTATATCAGATGTAGTCTATGGGACTGTTTGTAATCATGGACAAAATGGCAAAATTTCTTAGTGATACCACAAACGTTCTACATGAGGTTTTTGATAACAGGAATCACATCATCTGCAGTTGAGGCATGTGACAACTATTTACGAACTTATTTTATTTTGTATACTTTGTGTCTTGCAAACCAGCTTTAGGAGCACCTGTGAGGAAGGGACGGGGGTGGGGGCCATGCACTTACCAACCATAAGGAGCCTAACTTCTTTTCTTCCAAAAAGCTTTTTGCACATAAAGTTCCCCATGATGTCTGTCAGTCTACCTCGAGCAGCAACTACTTGTCAAACTCTGCGCTCTTACATCCTGTTAGCTCGTATTTTCTTCGCTTTCTCTGGATATTACGTCTTATTGACAGTCGTCATTCCGAAACACGTCAACGTTTCCACGTACGAGCTAAAAATAGCCACTCAGTTACCATGGGGAATCCCTTAGAGGGCGCACTAAATTTATCTCGCAAAACACGAGATGTGCATAGTCTGTCAATCGACGAGAGGATACTCATGCACATGCGCACTTTCTTGGTAGCAACGAGAAGCCCAACAACCCAACATCTGAAATTGCAGACAGCATTTTCTGTCTATTGAAGTCGGCATTTGTGATATCCACAACAGACATTACCGTGCAAGTGCCTTCATCATGACGCTAAATCCTCTGTCGAACCCAAAAGGGGTTAAACTACTGTGTGAACTGTGCCAGAAGCCCGCTTTCGTACAGTGTACACTGTGTCGAGTCACATATTATTGGTGAGTTGGTAAATCAATATCGGATTACAAATGGCACTCAAAGTTCTTCTGAATCTTAGCTTGCAATGTCCAGAGATCTTAAGAAAATAACACCATTACTTAAACAAGTAACCGCATTGCAAGAATTAGTGTCTGTAAGAAATTGTGAAATATTTCATTTGATTTAAAAACACATCATGTAAGTCATATGATTATCATAATTCATATTTTTATTTGTTTTGATTGTTGTTGTTGTTGTTGTTGTTGTTGTTGTTGTTGTTGTTTGAACATTCTACGCATTTCAATGTTAATTGGTAAATAGAAAAAGGAATAAAGAAACTTCAAAGAAAAGGTGTTAGCAACATTTGGACAGTAATGTGTCATAAATTGAGTTTATATATGCAAATGTATATATTATATATAATTCATAGTTTTTATCATTTTGCACATTGACTCACAACAACAACAAAATTTGCCTCATTAGAGGGCACACTGATTGGGGTATAGTCTCACTACTATGTTATATTATATTGACATATTTACATGTTATAGATGTCAGAAATATGCAAATGTGATTATAAATGATAATATCTTATTTGATTTCCAGTGGCCAGGAACATCAAAGAGCAGATTGGGAAGGCATTCATGAAAAAATATGTCAGCTTTTGATACCATTGAGAACTATGTCATTACCATTCCTACCATCACAAGAAGAAAGAAAGAAAAGACAAGACGAAAAATTACAAAGACAGGTGTGTGTGTGTGTCTATGTGTGTGTGTGTGTGTGTGTGTATATGTGTGTGCATGCGTGTGTGTGTGTGTGTGTGTGTGTGTGCATGCATGCATGTGTCTGCATGTCTATGTCTGTGCATGCTTGCATGTGTGTGTGCATGTGTGTTTGTGTATGTGTTTGTTTGTTTGTTTGTTTGTTTGTAAACATGTTTTATTGTCTACTTTGTCCCATTGTGTGCCATTAATATAAATGTGACATTGATATCAGTGCAAGATAAATGTGTTGTATTCCATGAATAAACTAATGGCATGGGCATTATTTAATTGACGTGAGGTCCTATCCAGAAAAAAATGAAAAATATACTCTCTATGTATAAATTTCTTCCCCTAGTAATTTATATGTGTATTTTCATTCATTTTCTTCTAGTTACATATGATAGAATTAACCAGAACTACCGGTCAGAAGTTATTATTTGAAGGCAAACATGCCCAGGCCGTACCAGCTGCCATGCAGTCTCTTAGATTTAGTATTGATGTGCACGGTTTGAATAGCATTGAACTAGTTCCATCCTATCTTATTCTTGGGGAAGCTAGTATTGGTAAGTTCAACAACCAACACTATTATACCATGCACGAGTGATAAGAACAAAAAATATTGAATATATACTCTGGTCTTTCTGCGTCACGACAACATGTGTCTATATCAACACAACACATGTCCACATCACTGGTTCTGCTGTGTTCGAAATATGAGTCAAAATGTTCAAAATTATCATTACTTTCCCCAATTTTTCTTTGATATTATCGGTGATCATATAATTATGTTATTTTTCCAATATTTTTCTTCATTCAGTCGGAAAATACTCGTGACCTAAGGGTTGTCACTACGAGTCGACAAAGGCTCCTTAGGTCACTCATTTAAGATACTGCATATGGCCCCTAAGTGTATTCTGATTTTTGTACTTGTACATTTCTAGGTCTTGGTAAACTTTCCCAGGCAGAAGAGTACCTGGCCCAGGCACAGTGGACAGTATTAAAAACCCCAGACTGTGGTAAATCTATCAAGTCTAAACTGTACAGAAACTTAGGTTTACTGTATGCAGCACAGGGCAACTTTGAAGAATCACTACGACAACTTGCTAATGATGTAAGTTTTATGTTACTAAGTTAGGGGGTTGTTTATGACTTTTTTATGATATAACTTTATGTTGCCAAGTTAGGGGGTTATATTACAACTAGCTACTGATGTAAGTTTATGTTATTACATATCATTTACATATATGATAATCTAAAATGATCATTCATATGACTAAATGTTCCCAATTTGGTGTCACCCAATAATAAGGTCCTACTGTTAATATTTTTTACATATTTTCTAATTTCATTTCTATATTTTTTGTAACTTTGTACAGATTTTCCACGCATCCGAGGAGTTTGGTACGGATGATATCAGGACATCGGGTGGTTACTTTCACATGGCTAATGTATTCTTTAGACAGAACAGAATGGATATA
This sequence comes from Glandiceps talaboti, assembly GCF_964340395.1. Classification (NCBI taxonomy): domain Eukaryota; kingdom Metazoa; phylum Hemichordata; class Enteropneusta; family Spengelidae; genus Glandiceps; species Glandiceps talaboti. The sequence continues at coordinate 11,570,190 of NC_135569.1, read as the reverse complement.
GCAGATTCTCTGTACACCAGAGTTACAGATAGTTGGCATTCACATCTATTGAAGATTGTCAAGATTAGAACTAGAACACCAGCTACACCCTCTGGTGTTGGACCAGCTGCAACACAACCCAGAGATGAAGAAGAAGCTCTTGGTAAGAATCAAATGGTTACTGTTAACAGTAGCCCCCCCCCAAAAAAAAAGAAAAAAAAAAGAAAAAAAGACTTGTTTATGGTCAGCACACGCATCACTTAAATACTCTCACACCAGTCTTTTTTGTGTGTTTGTCCAGCCCATGCAGTGTGCAGATCCATGGGGAAACACAAAAATAACCCTCCCTACTTCAGTGGAGACAACTGCAGAGCCAATCATGAACAAGCAAATGACATCTGCCCCACATACACACTTGCTCTAAAGTACTAAATAAAAAGAACAGTAACTGTCATAAATAGTAGACTGAGTGACAGGTTTGTTGAGAATTAAAAAAAAAAACAGAATTGCATCATCGCACCATTTGAGACAAACTGTACTGACCAGAAATTTTTTTTTTATTTGTTGGCCTTAGAGCCATGTATTTTTCCCAATACTGGTAAAACATTTAGTCCGTAATTCTACATCTATCAATTTCAGTCAACTTTTTATAAACCTGGTCATGAAACATTTTCTTTGTAAATAGGAAAGGTGAAGTTACTATTTCAAATCTCTGTGTTGACTTTAGTATTATCATTATCAGTGTACCCAGTATTGAAGTTTACTGAGTTTCTGACTTTCAACTCACTGGAACTGTATGTACATAGTAAATATCACCACAATAGCACCAATGGCATGGTGACCCTGTCTGTGAACTCTTACATGTCACAGGAAATTATGAACCGATATCTGTTATTTTTCTCTGTTTTATTTATACAGATGAAGCACAAGAGGCTGAAGCTAAACAAGTGTTAAATTCCATCCATGATATTCGTGAGCAAACACCAAACCAAGTACCAGATGTAATGGCTAAAATATGCCATGCACTCGGTATGCTGTACTATGTACTCATTGATATGGATAAGGTAAGCACTGCTGGTAGTGAAAATGTCTTCTCTGAAATAAATATGAGGGACAGAGGTTGGGTAGGAGGAGGTGGGGACATTTTTCTTGTGGCGACACCATATCAATACATTGTGTTTTACAACTGCTCATGTAAGATAATTTGCCATTTGGAATATTTCAAAATGTGTAACTCAGACGGAATAGGGAACTTGTACACCCGCCATGCTGAATGTTGCATCATGGGAAACGTGATAGTAAATACTAAGCAATTAGCATTGTAAACAATATTGTTACATTGTTTATAACCAGGAATAATCAATTCATAGTCACCCCGATCTTTGTGGGAGGTTTATTTTATCAGTAGCTCCAGATTCGGTATTACGATAATCACAGATTATCCCATAGTCCTTTGCATCTGAGCATGCTCAGTTTGGATTGCAAGTTCCCTATTAGTTCAAGGTGTAAAATATATGCCTTCATGGAAATAATGCTCTAAAAATCTCCATGATTATTGTATCCTTTAAAATAAATTCCTTCCCACAACCCCTGAATTATATCTGCTGGCTTATTGGAGTAGAGTAAAAAAAAACCAGTTGTTACAGTATTAGTTGTATCAATTTATTTGGTTGTTTGTGTATTGATTTGTTTGTTTGTTAATTGTTTGTTTGTTTTGGGTTTTTTGTAGGCCAAGGAGTATGCCAAGAAAGCAATGAGTGCAGTGGAAGCATCTAGTGAGATGGACACTGACATGTCCGTTGATATTATTGAGTTTGTCCGGATTGCCAACCAACCACCTATATCTAAAGAAAGTACATTTATACAGCCAGGGATGTGAAATGCCAGCAATGTCACATGTCAGCTAACATTGATACAGACAATGAAACCTGTAGGAATTGACACCATGAATTTAATATTCTGACCTGTATTTTTGCTTAAAAGAATTGACATCAGACAATTTGAAGAATCATGTACACTTTGACAATAGTGCAGTGTACAGCATCGGACACATTTTCCGCCAAGAAACTCAGATATTGAACATATTTCAACAGATGGAAAATATAACACTATTGCGTTAGCGTACTAGTTTGACAACATGTATAAAATGTGTTTATCATTGTAGGGCAAGATATACATGACCAATATATTGTAAATTCTTCAAATACCCAAATATTTGTATATATGTAAAAAGGCATCCATTTTTCATTCGTTTTTATTTAAAACGCAGTAAATATACAATTATTCAATTCACAGTGTTTTGTCTATATACAATATTAACCTTACCAACAGTTGTCCAGATAGAAACAAGCTCAAGAAATTTCTTCCATTTTGTGAATTTCTTCACTGAATTATGAACCTCATTGTTTTTGCTTCCTATAAATCTAAATATGTCTTCTTTGTGTACAGCTGGTTATTCTTCTCAAACCACTATTTCAAATATATCGACACTACTTCCATAGATTTTGTAAATAAAACTTCCTAACTTTTTATATATTGGTGTTTTAAATACATGTATAGTGAATTCCACTGTTACCAAAAATAAAGTTTCGTAATTGACCATTTTCGAGTGTTTTTCTCATTTTTTACAAAATATGTAATTTTTGACAATCCTAGTTACATGATGGAGATCTTCAGTTACATTTATGCAATTGTTCAAAGTTATCATTACGTGTCTACATCAAGTCTTTATTTACTGACTTCAGATGCACAGAATTGTTTCTGGTCAGCACGCACATCACTTAAATACCTGGCGTCAGTCTTTTTTGTGTGTACATGTATATTTATCCAGCCCATGCAGTCTGCAGATGCTGGGGGAAACACAAAAATAACCCTCCCTACTTCTGTGAAGACAACTACAGAGTCAATCACACATGAACAAGCAAATTACATCAGCCTCCACATACACACTTACTCTAAAATACTACCATAAAAAGAACAGTAACTGCCATAAATAGTAGATTTAGTGACAGGTTTGTTGACAAAAAAAAATCGCATCGTCACACGTTAGAAGTAACTGTGACATATCTCCACCACCACCACCACAATAGTATTACACCCAGTATATTCAAAGTGTTATTTTTTCAAAGAATATGACAACAAAGCACTGCAAATGAAAAAAGGTTTAAAATTGATATGCCTTTATTTCTATCTCTTTCACTGATACATTTATAAGTAGCATACAATGACTGTTTCACTGATTGATAAGTGTGCCCTGAAGAAATAAAATAATCACACTCACATGAAAGCTTAAAACTACATGCATACTTTTACAATTCCACATAAATCCACATTTTTAAAGCACAGTTATTATCTCTGGTACAGACCTGTATCAGTGCAACCGACTTCAAAGTCTCATGATATAAAAGTATGTTGGTTACCATGGTAATTATGCATTAACTTCAAACTCTTGTGATATGAACGTCTGTAAGTTACCAATATTGAACAGCCCTGATTTCTTAGATTTGATGGTGGGATTTGATATTATATTTATGTTATTACATTTAAACGAAGAGAGACGCTTACAAGTGAAATAACGTAATACTAGTATTCATTTGAAATGATGATATGTGACTTTGACTTTGAGTTTGTTGTACATTTCTTACGTTGTATATGGGCTGGAGACCTTGTAAAGCAACAAACATAGTATTATTACAACGTGGTCCTTTCCATCAATTTGAAAATATTTTATAATTTTCTAAATCTCTTCTTAACCCATTCAGTACTGAAAACTTTGCCGCCAAAATTATTTGAACAAAATTCTTGTTTTTATGTAAGTTTTTGGCATATATCAGCTTCATTTTAGACTGGAATTAAAGAAATGTTACTTCCTAATAAAGTAATATTATTGTAATTATGAAAATAGTCATATAAATTGGGTCCCAAAATTATTTAAAACTCGTCTCCAGTCATGAAAGGGTTAAAATCTTGTCTACGTGATAAAAGTTACATTTCAATGAATATTTTAGAAATGCATTAATTGCAAAAAATGAAATCACAAAATAGTACCGATTAAATTTAAGAGATAATAAAATTGAGATTGTAGGTCTTCACTTCTGTCACTGACACCTATAAAGTAAAATATGTACACTATTCCTACGTTTTTTTTTCTAATTGAAGGTTAAAAATACCAGTCAGTGGCTATAATGGAGAGTGTATATTAACATAATGTTATAAACATATACAGTAAGTATTTTTGTGGTTCTTCCTCTAAATTCAGATACAAAACAAACATACATGTTGAAATTTGGTATCTATGGTAACCGATATCATAACACATTAATAGGTGGGTTTTGTATTGTCTGGCAGTTCTTCCACATAAAATTTGAATATGAATTTCATGTACACAAAGATAAAATCTCACGGACACAAAAATAAATATTATTATTATCGATGTGAAGAAAATGGCTGAAATATTAAATATTGGTGCTTTTGGTTACAAAGACTATTGCACAAAAAGATCTCATTTCAGACTTTGTTTACTGACCAGTGTATAGTACATTTTGTAATACCACAGGGAACAGGATGAATACTTAATTTTGTTTACTGACCAGTGTATAGTACATTTTGTAATACCACAGGGAACAGGATGAATACTTAATTTTGTTTACTGACCAGTGTATAGTACATTTTGTAATACCACAGGGAACAGGATGAATACTTAATTTTGTTTACTGACCAGTGTATAGTACATTTTGTAATACCACAGGGAACAGGATGAATACTTAATTTTTGTTTACTGACCAGTGTATAGTACATTTTGTAATACCACAGGGAACAGGATGAATACTTAATTTTGTTTACTGACCAGTGTATATAATACATTTTGTAATACCACAGGGAACAGGATGAATACTTAATTTTGTTCTCACGATTTACTGATTAATCCAAAGCTGGTAAACTCTGATAAGACAGTGACAACAGCAGGAAATAGGAAAACAACTGGGGGGGGGGGAGACAATATTCAAAACATTATTTGAATATAGAGAAAATAATATTGAAAATACGACGAGAACAAAATTGATTGTTCATCCTTTACCCTGTGGTAATAAAATAAATTGATGTATTTGACTTTCAGACTAGTGGAATTCTAAACAGCGTGATATAACATAGCATGTTAACTGAGAGACAATTTACAACTGCCAACATCAGAACGTGGACTCACTGAACCTATTACAAACAGGGAAAGTAAACAAATGAACTGGATTAATAACACTTGGCTCAGGATGTTGGAACAGCAGAGACTTGTATTACACACCTTGGTTTGATAAGAACAGTTTTATGGCCTCTTTAAGTGTACATGAAATGCCAGGGGAACTGGAATTTGTTAGTGAACATGTTCTTATAAAATGTAATACAAGTCTCTGTACTTCCAACATCCTGTGCCAAGTGTTATTAATCCAATTCAGTTGTTTACTTTCCCTGTTTGTAACAGGTTCAGTTCATGCATGGTCTGATGTCAGCAGTTGTAAAATGACTAGAGAAAGATATGGGATCGTTTTGTGGCTGAGCACTTAACATGTGTGCCTCTTACCACTGCTAGCTGGGTTCGAACCTGCCAAAAGTTGGCTGGGTTTGACTTAACTAGCTCTTTGAGTTAAAAGGGCAGTGTTCACTTTGAACCTATCAAATAATGCAGAATTCCTTGAAGTGTGGGGGTGGGGATGGGGGTGAGGGGATTTGGTGTCAAATTGTGTCAAATTCTAGAATTCCACCATATTGTGATAAACATTGTAAGACATGTCATAACAACTGAAACTAGTCAATAATTGGATTTTTATTAATCAATGAAAGTAGACTTAATAATGAAATCAAATTTATTTTCAGAACCACATAAATGATCATGTTTCTATATTAAATATTCCTGGATAACTGATATTGGTAACTTTGAGTTTCCTACTAATTATACAATTTCTGAGCCCAATCCTGATATAATATGTCATTTCTTTAGATTTGACATTTATTTAACAATCCGTACCAATAAGGGATTTTACATCTCATTGCAGATCTCGCGAGTTATGCAAATATGCCTAGCAATAACAATTGTCAAACATGTGATCGTGGTCAAGCTTTCACCATGGCCAAGTGCGATGATGTTGAGAACATTGCTAAGCGTTTGACATTTTCAGCATGCTCATCCTCACATGGTTGCTATGGATGCAATGATTCACTTGGGAACTGGCAAGATCTGCCGCGAGACAATAAACGGCTTATAACCACACCCCTACTACATGCATTATTTACATAAACATTCATTTTCAAATTAAAATTCATTCAAGATACTAAAAATTTATATTAACTGTTAGCTGTCAAAAGCTTGTGTGCGTGTGCAATGGGTTGAAAAATGACTAAGAAAATATTAAAATAATGTCTTGAAAAATAACATTTAGTTTCGATTTTGATTTTGAGAAGAAACAAATAAAATGTGTTTAATTGCACTTCCACATTGATTGATCCAAGTCTTGAAGTTTCCGAACTGTTCTTTGTTTCCATAGTAACCAGAGAACACCAATCACAGTACAGCATGCGACTTCAATGTAGTAACCGTCAAGATCTGTTTGACATAAACCACCAGCCTTACTACATTCCTGGAATAAAGGGTGTGAAATGGCAGAAATTACAATTTTATTTTTTCACAAATATGATATCTTCATGCTGAGCAAAGAACTGGCTGTTGACTGCATGATCAGTGACTGACTGGCACATGATCAGCAAGTGACAGGCACATGAATGACTGCTGGTAGCCACATGATCAATAGCTGACAGGTATATAACTTCAAGTTTAGGTAGTAATACAAACATTCTATTGCAGTAAACTTTTCATTTTTGGATCAGAATATAAAATTTCACAAAGTAATGGAACTACCTTTCACTGTACTGTAATAAAAAAGTATAGTTTCAGTGTAAATGAGCAACTATATAATACCTCTGCCTGTATCTTGGTATCACAGTCTAGGCCATCAGTAAGACCTCCATTACAGGATTTCCATGTTAAACTATCAACTAACCACAGTGATAAGGTACTAGGCCAGTTACCGCCTAGATTGGTAACTGTGTTTAACAATGTCATGTATGTACCCCCAATAGCTGGATCACTAATTCTAGCTGTGAATGCCATCACGGCTACAAACATACTGTATAGGGTGACCTGAAATATACAACAATCACATGAACAGTTTTTATCAAGATTCAAGTACTTTCTCAAGAAGTCAGTACTACTTGCTGGCCTAGCCTTGTATTGAGACCTTGGATCTGTGCTTAGGGGGTAACTGAATAAAGCTGAAAGGTGAGGAGGACCCGTCTGGGCACAGCCTTCGGGGGCTAGCGCCCTCAGTGGTGACCTTTGTCACATTTAAGGTAAGCAAGGGCATTTAGAAACTACTAAATAACCCTGAATCTAACCCATGGTTAAAATATTCAGATTGAAATTTACAAAAATTCGTAAGATGATAAAAATCAACAGTAAAAGATATGTGATGTGTTTATATGTGGTGACAGACTTCAAAATAGTTTGTTTTTGAGATGGGTTGCAGGAGACCTCACATATGGTTGTTGTGAGTTAGGATATGGTTGCATTTATATGAACATTAAACTAATATAATTTTTATCTAAAGTAGAAGATGGGCTTGTTCATGTTTTATGTGAATGTTGCCAGTGACTCACACTAATACATGCAAATGTTAACACAAATAATATCACTCGTATGATCTGTCAAGTCATTGGACATCCAACAAACTCTAAATTACACTTCTAATCACATGACCCTACCTGGTGACAGGCATATGCAACAACAAGCAGTCCATAATAATACCATGGGAATTCCCCACTTTCCGATTTGAAGGACGGTGTCCACCAAACTACCACTAACAAGACCAGCCCCATGAACAACCTGCAGAAATACAAATAGTGGAAAAAATACTACCAAGGATAATGCCAGATGCTATTATTAAACAAACTTGGTCTTCAATGCTAGGGTGACCTTATTTTTTTGTTCTCTTTCTCATTACCTGACTGACCCAAATTTTCAGCTCCAACATCAAATTTAAAAATATATTTATTTGCACTCGTCCATAATATTTTATGGAACAGCCCCCTCTCTGGCAAGAATAAGCAAATGTCTAGACTGTTGATGTCATCTACAGTCATGGCAGTGACGACGACACTTGATAAACAGTATTTTTTTCATGATGGAAGTTATTCAAGTGTGGGGGGGGGGGGGGGGGGGCTGAGAACATGCCAATTGTGTAGAGACACTGTGAAAGTGGTTGTTACCAGGAATCCAATAAAAAGAAGATAGAGAGGAGGAAAAGGAGAGGCAGAGAAATATGAAGATGGTTTTTTATTGTTTTACTTTTTTTTAACACAAATAACATAGGGTCAACCTAAGACTAGATTCTGAATTAATCGGAATGACTGTTGTAAAATATTCTTGTGAAGATAGGTGGGTTCTCTAGGTTTATGACTCTAAAGTACCTTATGGAACAGTGCCCTCTCTGGCAAGAATAAGCAAATGTCTAGACTGTTGATGTCATCTACAGTCATGGCGGTGAATAATAAAACAACTTGTCCAAACTTACCGATATGGGATTGCTTTAACAAATACATCCATTGGTCTAGGTCCTGCAGTGTATTTACTGATTATCCAAGGTAGTATTATTTGTAATGGTATCATTGGTATGGCGAGTAATGCAAGACGTTCTTTAGGTACGCCAGCTTCTATCAGTTTTAGACCACTTACAGCATCAGTGGCAGAAAAACCAATCTAATCAGAAGAAGGAAGAGAAAGTTAGTACCAGGTATCTAGTGCTCCTTTAGTTTATGATGAGAAGAAACTAATAACACAGAGACCATATGGAAAACAACAGAAAACATAACTACCTGAACTAGACACTCACACATGAAAAAATATATAGGTTTATAATATACCTAGTGATAATGCTGTGCCATGATTCGCTAGAATCAGTCATGTGATAGGAAAATAGAATGACTATTTCCCTAGGGAAATAATTCCATTCAACTTTTACATGGTCACGTGACCATCGCACGTTCACAGCAGGTGAAAATGGCAGCTTCTGATGATGTCGTCTGCCACCGCGAGTTCACAGCATGAGGTATATTATAAAACACATATTGCCTGGCCTATATTCGGGCTATA
>NC_135569.1:11163518-11241018 GCF_964340395.1 Glandiceps talaboti | reverse complement strand
AAAAGTGGAAACAGTTACGTATGTGTACGTATAATGTCATAAACAAAAGCAAGTGTAAGAGCTTACACTGAACGACTTACCATTATTCAAATAAGAAATTTGTCTGGAATCCTGTCCTAGAGTAGATATAGAAGAAAAACCAAACTTACCACCATTTTTGGAATATTTGGCGATTTAAGTTATCATATCTGATAGACGTTTCCATTTGTTTGAGTTCATGTCATAGTCATAGTTGTACACGTTCAAAGCATTATGGTGTAATAGTCAACTTATTCTTCGATGACACAGAAGGAGAATAAGACAACTATCACATCACACTGCTTCTAATTTAACTTTCACCAAAACACTGCAGATCATCATTCTTCTGTCAGCTGGTCTTCGGTTTGTGCCTATCACCCCTGTATTCATGTCCTGCTTCGATATGTCTATCTATCTATCTATCTATCTATCTGTCTGTCTGTCTGTCTGTCTGTCTGTCTGTCTGTCTGTCTGTCTGCCTGTTGTATGTATGTATGTATGTATGTATGTATGTATGTATGTATGTATGTATGTATGTATGTATGTATGTATGTATGTGTGTGTGTGTATGTATGTATGTATGTATGTATGTATGTATGTATGTATGTATGTATGTACGTCTCTTTCTCATCTCTGCCTCTCATAAAAATCGTGTGTGCGTATGTGTGTGTGTGTGTGTGTGTGTGTGTGTGTGTGTGTGTGTGTGTGTGTGTTTAGGGGTTGCATAAGAATGGGTAGGTTGGCTAGTGAATTCCGTCCATGCTTGCAAAGTTGACTTGAGAATATATTTATCCGTTCAAATTAATTCATTTCAACTTTGGGTGCAGCATTTTAGGCGAACTACAAGATAAACAGTGAAAATACATGAAAGGACTTTGAACGTGGTTTCTATTTATTTATCTGTGTCTATCTACCTATATATGTATATACAGGTCAAGCAATATATATATGTATATATATATATATATATATATATATATATATATATATATATATATCAGGTCAAGCAATATATATATATATATATATATATATATATATATATATAAATCTATCTATCTATCTGTCTATCTATCTATCTATCTATCTATCTATCTATCTATCTATCTATCTATCTATCTATCTATCTATCTATCTATCTATCTATATATCTATCTACCTAAATATATGTGTCAATCAATCAACCCTCTGTGGTTAATTTCAATCATAAGATTGTTTTTATGAATTAATTGATATCAAACTTATAAAATTTATTTCTACTCATTTGCATCATTTTAGTCACATTACACACTGAACACCTCTGATCTATTTTGGGGTTGTATTTACACTTTTTTGATATATCGTTGATTAAAAAATGCAACTTTTAAAAAAACTAGCAATTATTGTTTTGCAGTATTTTCATTTGTAAAGTGTAAAATTTTGAAAGAAATAAGAATATGGTGTAAAATTTATAACATTTACTCAGAATATAAAACAAGGATACTTGTTTCTAAGAGAGTCTGCTTTAGTAATTTTCCTTCACCGTATTGTTGGTTTTAAAATAGCTGAGTATATACTCACCACAGGACTATTTGTTACTAACTTAGAGGATTCTAAGCAGCTGACTAGTTCAGCCTTGTGAAAATATTGTTCCATTTAGATAATAATACGTGTATTGCTTTACAAGGCCTCCGGCCCATATACAACGTAAGAGATTTAGATAAAACGTACAGACATGTACACAAACACTTATTTATCAATAAAACAAAATCATCGTAGAAAATTAGATGAAGGACCACTTCAAGGAAGCTGGCCTACATTATAGTGTCTCTGGGTAGGCGATTCAACAAAACTGTCTTTGATTTTGAAGTAAAGTCGTTAGTGTTATGACAAAGAGGAACGAATGCTTACCTGGTTCTTGTAGCAGCAACTTGTACGCCATGATGGACTCGCGTCTCAGTCTAGTACTCATAACCCTCGCAACTTGGCTTTAAATGCTGCGGCAACATCCGCTCAACAATTAATCGACATTTCAACAGCAATTAAAATAACTGATTAGATGAACCTTTTTCATTTGATTTGACCAGAAAAGGTCCAATTTGAGTAAAACGTGATAGACTGGAGACTAATTGATGTACAAATTAGTCAGGAAGTTTGGCTGTGCTCTGTGGCACAGGAGGCGGGGGTGACGGGCATGTGGATACGACTTGTTATTAATTTTTAGACCGTAGCACCACACATTGAGACATACAAAAGGAGCAAGTTGGCACCATCATTAAGAATATCGTTAGGCGTTTCTTGTATCTATGATACTGTTTGCCACAACGCAGAATAAAAGCCATATTCAATTTCTAGCATTAAATGACCTTTACATTATTAGCAGTAATTTGATTATTGAAAGGAGAAGAGGAGAGGAGGTCAGGGTAAGCAGACAACGATACACTGACTGAAACTTTAACTTTTCAGCAAGTATCTACAAGGGCAAGAAAATGCCAAACAAAGAATGAAAGTATATACTGCACTAATACCTGTCCTGTTTTTTTTTATTTCCTGTTTATCACTCGTTCATCATCCTGTCCTCGCCCTTTTCCCCTTCCTCCCACATAGATATCCCTCCCCTCTCGCTCTCTTTCTCTGTCTGTGTCTTTGTATCTCTCTGTCTGTTTCTGTTTCCCTGTCTCTGTCTCCGTCTCTCTCTGTCTGTGTGTGTGTGTGTGTGTGTCTGTGTCTGTGTCTGTGTCTGTGTCTGTCTGTCTGTGTCTGTGTCTGTGTCTGTCTCTGTCTGTCTGTCTGTCTGTCTGTCTGTCTGTTCTCTCTCTCTCTCTCTCTCTCTCTCTCTCTCTCTCTCTCTCTCTCTCTCTCTCTCTCTCTCTCTCTCTCTCTCTCTCTCTCTCTCTCTCTCTCTCTCTCTCTCTCTCTCTCTCTATACATGAGAGCTATTAAGATGTTTTCATACAGTACCCAGCACGAGAAAAAGGCAGTAATTTTACTTTCGACCCGTAACCAACTTACAATTGCTCTTTTGTATTACTCAGAGGGAAGGTCACTTTTATCTTTGTAATTTCTGTTTCATTAATCGTCACTGTCCTCCAAAAGTTACTGTATTATCTATACTTCATATTGTTGACCAAGTTGCTTTATATTCAGAATATGAGTTTTGAAATAAAATTTTCATTAAGACATAACATTCATGTTACTAATAAAGTCGACAGAACAATACATTCTCGTTATTCTAGTAATGTTTTGTGTATATATGATCTCACTATGCACGTGTCGAATGAGATTTAATTCTAACTATCAAAGTATGCATTGTGTATTTTGGTTTTGTTACACGGTCTTTAAATTTGGCCTCAGTGACACAGTATACTTGAATTTTTTAACTTTTCGTGTGTGTTCATACGTTTATTGTTGTTTTTGAGGGGAGGGGGAAGGTTTCCTACTAGCTCTCTGTCACAAAGTGGTGATTTTAGTAAAGTTTATTGGCCGCGGTCAGCGACTTTAGGTTGACCGGTCACACTTGTTTACTAGTTATGGAAATTAGAGATAGTTACTCGCATATAATTTCAGTTAAGTTGTAAATTAGCATAATGTGTTAGGACAGATGGCTGACTAGTTTGTAAATCTGCATATACTATGAAGTACACCTGGTGGCAATTAGGATAATCCAATCGTGTATGGCAATAGAGTTGTTTTGGTACTTGTAAAAAAGGGATAAATATTTGACAGTTCCGGGAGCTGAGCTCCAAAATTCCTGTATGAGGAAGTTCTGAACTCTGTTACTGCTTGGAAACTCAATGTTTTACCGGGACTGTGAATACTGCATTGTGTGGAACAATGCTTTGCATTCGTCAACAATTGACAGTCTTATCCACGAGTTGTGTGTGCTGTGCATGCGCCAACAGTGTGTCCCAAGTCAAGTCTGCGTTTCGATACAAGACAAAAGAGACATTGCATCGAACATTGTGAGTAATTTTATTTTGCCACAACCAGCCATCAGTCATTTTGAGTTTTTTTGTACAAGCGATTTCGCTGTACAAGTGTTGTATTGTTATTTAGAGAAAAAATAGAGAAAGTTAAACATGTGACATGTGTGTGTGTGTGTGTGTGTGTGTGTGTGTGTGTGTTTGTGAGTTCGTTCTTATTTCTCCAGTAAGTGTGTCCCTCCCCCCATTCTGTACTTTAGAAAAACTCGGCTTTCGTGACACCCTGTTATACGAGAATGTCACGAATCCGAGTTCTGATATCTTCAGTCTGCTATAACACGATGGAGACGACATTATCTTTCTTGCCTTCTCCAGCCGTTTGCTCCCTCTAGACAACTTTACTCCTCCTTAGATACCCGTATGCTGATAATACTGTATGTCACTAAGACGTTTGGTCAGTGGACCTTCTTACAAAACTCCTTCAATCAATCTTGAACAATCTTCCCTACAGTCTTTGTCATCTGCATTCCAAGTCATCTTTCCGCTGTGCTTCAAACTCCCCTCTTTCATTTACAGAGCGTATTGTGTTCCACAAATAATTTTCTGTGTTGTTGCCATTCTCACCCTATGCCCTTAATACAGTTTGTAATTTGTCCTTTGTTAGCGCCTGAAGCTCTCCGAAAAACAGACGCATGTAAAAACTCTTTTAATTATATTATTTTTTCGTGGGGTGGGGGTGGGGGTCCTTTATCTTTGCAAATTCTTTGAGAATAGCTGTCATCCACAAAATATTAATAAGCCTTGTTTTACATCAAACTATGTGTTGATAAAATTCTAATTTCAACGAAAGTTTATAATAAGTGGTCACAAATCAAGCATCTCAGAGTATTCAATTGTTTGTCAACGCTACAGGAAAACCTATAAGTTGATGCCACGCATCTATAATGACATGACAAAAGGCATGCTTCGGTAACCATGGAGAGCTCAGAATGGATGGCATAATGCGAATTGTGAAACAGGAACTTGCATTTCTATGTCCATACCGAGAATCAAACAATTAGCGAGGTTCAAACAGAGACGAACAGAAAACGTCCCTTTGTCGATCATGATATTCACAATTCATCTTTGTTTTGTTATCTAGTTGCTAAGGTAACAGCATCATTAGACGTATAGGTGGGGTTGTACAGATGATAAGGCCACTGTACACCATGCATTGGTAAAACTCAAAACCTATCATTATCTCAGTGTCTTTGCACATACGAACATTTACTTCTACTTCTTGGTATAATTTTATCCTAGCTCTCCATGCCAACGAGGAAAATAGTGATCCGTTTCCACAACTGAAAAATCAACCGAAATACACATAAAACGTGTCATTTTATTTGTTGTGAAATAAAACAAAAATATATTGGTCAAATACAAGGAGTCTTCCTATTTGTCGGATTAAGCATTTGTAATAGCCATGAACCAATGCCAAGCTATGTCTTGTATGGATATAGATATAGATTTGAACGAACTACAAGTACTTCATATTGACGTAACTTAGTTCACCTGAATGTGATACGTATTCCATGGTATTTTAAGTCTCCGATTCATCCCTTCTTCCGATATCATCTCTGCAGCTAAAATCTACTCAACCTAGTACGATCTTCAACATCAACAACTTTCACCTAAAGGTCAGTTTCTTTCAATAATCACTTCTTTTTAAAAAATTTATTTTTGACATATATACAGACCTATTATATGTATAATCCCAAAGTTTGGTTATCTAGAACATTTCCTGTTTGAAACACTTTCTCTTTATTCGATATGCTGAATTCAAAAAAAAATTATATTTAAAATTTTAAATACTATAATTCAAAAATTATTTCAAAAATCATAATTGAATTCTTAAAAAATTATAAAATACTTTTGTTTGTTTTAATTAAGCGATAGTAAAATAAAAAGTGACTGTCTCAAATTCTGCCAAGCTGCGACCAATTTAGTCACAGCGAACGAAGAATATCGAACACAGAACACTTTGTTCTACGAAGGTATCTGTAGTACTAGACAAACTAATCACTCACTATAGGTAGAACTCAAACCTGGCATAGTTAACCAGTATTCACTATAGGTAGAACTCAAGCCCTGCATAGAAGCCATGTCTACAAACCATTGTATTAGAAGAGTTAATCTATGTTTTATGCAAGAAATTTTCACCGGGGTAAAAACAAAAGTATAAACCCAGCCTCTCTGCCAATTTCAGATCCAATGGTATTAAAATGCATCATATATATATAATAATAGATTAAATGAAATCAACGTATTAAACTCAATATAATGAAAGCTGCATTGTTATGTGTGTACAACTCTTTGGCATATCTATTTGCTAAGTATGGAGAATTTTCGTGTTGATTTTATTTGATAATAACTCGTCCCTATTACAAGTAGACTTTGTAGGGTAGAATGGACTTGGTCGTTTGGCCTCAAAATATTATACATATATGGATTCTACCATTATATATATATTGCTGTATTATATGCAGTACTTACATACATACCGTACACACACACACACACATACATACATACATACATACATACATACATACATACATACATACATACATACATACATACATACATACATACATACATGCATGCATGCATGCATGCATGCATGCATACATACATACATACATACATACATACATACATACATACATACATACATACATACATACATGCATACATATATACATACATACATACATACATACATGCATGCCTGCCTGCCTGCCTGCCTGCCTGCCTGCCTGCCTGCATGCATACATACATACATACATACATACATACATACATACATACATACATACATACATACATACATACATACATACATACATACATGTATGCATACACTTTAGTAGTTACTAACATGAGATATTATATCATTTGTCAATAGGAGGCGATATGGCATTGGCAAAAATTACCAAACGAAATGACCAGATACAGATACCAGTCACACCGGGTTGTGAAACAGGAAGTAAATCAAGTATGAGTTCCATGGCTAAAGTCGACACTGCTCTTAAGGAACTTCTACTCTCCGATGAGAAAGGATGCCGGGCCTTATTTGGTGGAAGTCCACTCACACGTGCCGGTAAGATCAAACAAATGGTTCGTATGTTAATATTAACAATGATACCCATTGTCGCACTTATTGGTCTGGCTATTAATGACTTAACAACGACACTTCGAGAAAACGAAGATGCTCTTCAGATTCGTAGAACGATTGAATTCAGTCAAGACATTGGTAACTTACTTCATCGACTTCAGAATGAACGTGACATGACGACGCTTCACATCAGTACACTTGGACCAATAACTAAAACGTTCTTGAGTGAAACATACCCAGATACTGACCAGGCCATTGGGAATATGAATTCGTGGCCTGTTGTCGCCACCAATACTATGGAACAATATTCATCCAAGTTGTCTTTTCAACGGTATTTAGACGATCGGCGTGTTTATTTAGATGGGTCAAATTCTACAATTTACAACGAAATCGACTTTTATACAGACACTATCAAAGTATTTATCGAATGGTTGTACACAAGTATATCAGACTCATCGGGTCGAGATGGGATTTGGCGCCAACTTGTTGCCTATCAACTGATAACCGTAGCGAAGGAAGACATTGGTTAGTATCAAAACTCGTTACTTATATGGAAAGCAAGCTATCAGCAAATTGCGATTGACACAAATACTATTGCTATTGGATGTGGTAGATTACACCACAGGGGCGTGTAATATTTCATAGATTGTTGTTTTCTAGGTCTACAGACTAAATATAACAGCCTTTTGACTATATATTCCTACCTGTAAGGTGAAAATATTTCTACTAGTATAGCGATTGAAACATTTGTAGCAGCAGGATTCGTACGATATTTTCCTAAGAAAACGGCAATCTAAGCAATAATACGTACCCCTGTGGATTACACAATGTGTGATAGGTTACACAAGTGGGGAATACTTGGTTATGCACTCCACCTTGTTTCAAGATAGTTGAGTAAGCTTGAAGTGTGTCCACCTGAGAAAAATATTCTGTCAGAGACGCCAGCCTTTCATGGGTGTACACCCTTACATCAGCGTCTAGTCAAAGCTTATATCAACATGCCTCAACAACGGTTTATAATTTGTGTCCATCGTACTTCGTTTGACGACAGCTTGATTTCCATTGTAGTAATCTAAACGTTTTACAAAGATGATTTACCCTCCAAAAACATTAGGAGCATGACATGGGGCATAAATACATCGGTATCAAGAGAATTTGGCCAGTTCCGAACTCGGCCAGGCTATAAGTCATCAGGAGATCTCAAACAGTAAGTTACGAAAGCATATCGTTATGCAGTCAGTACAGAGTTGATTTTCAGCCGGAAGAGAAGGCTAGAATAGCCAGAGAAAGAAAGAAAACAACAGAACTTGTGCTCGTTACCTTAGACAAAACTACACACAAATCGTGTTATGTGTACACATCATGCACACGTCTTTCTCTTTTCAGGGGTAGAAAGGACACTCGGTGGAGTTTTCTACGCAACGGGTGGTTTTCGTAGGTATGCTGATTACCTTTGGTACATGAGTAAGTGGGCTAAAGGCAATGGTAACTTTGATGCCTCCATCAAATATGAACCCAATATACAAACCATGTATGATGCAGCCATTAATGAGATTGACCTCTCAGTCACCCGGAACGTACAAGATATGAGATACCAAATACGATTGAATTCACCGAACAATGTCAAGTCCTGGCGAATTGGTACCGAGTGGTTTAATAACATGACAGTATACATGGATGTCATGTTAAACATACAAGATGAACTCTCTGAGAAAATAACTAATGAATTGGAGTCCCAAACGAATGACGATCTATCTCAGGTCGGACTAAGTGTCGGTATATTAGTATTTGTACTATTTATGTGTCCGATTATCATAAACTCTGTTTATAACTTGACGGACAATATTCAGAAGTATGCCATCACACTAATTGATCAAACAGAAATGTTGCAAAAAGAGCGCAAGCGGAATGATTCACTGCTGTATCAAATGTTACCAGAGGCCGTTGCTGACTCTCTCAAGAAGACCAAAGATATCCTGGCAGAGTCTTTTGAAGATACTACGATCTTCTTCTCCGATGTTGTCGGCTTCTCGAAGATATGTGCAGAAAGTACCCCACTGCAGGTTGTTCGCATGCTCAATTCGCTGTACACGATGTTCGACTTACGAATTGAGTTGTACGATGTCTATAAAGTGGAGACAATCGGCGACTCCTACATGGTTGCGTCTGGTGAGTTTGTTTTCTGAATATTTACTCTTGTTTATTTAAGCGTGTCATCTATTGATAGACTGATGGCAATGGGCACCGTCTTGCCCAATAGGATATGTCCACATTGAAGATTAGAAGCCACGTTTTCTCAAATAAAGTTTTGAAAGTAGCTTTCTGATTGGCCAATAAGTTGAAAGATAGTGATAATTTCTAGTGGGGCGTACTTCATGGATTCTTCCTGGACGGACAAACAGTGAGTTCTATCAAGGTTTATATGACTAAAACCTTGATCACTAATATAAAGACAAGGGCCAGGTTTCTTTATTTTCTTTTTTTTTTACATTATTTTGAAATTTAGAGCGCTAAGAACTTTTATTGTGGGTTGGTGGTAGTACTAGTAGTAGTGGATGATGGGGTCATATAAGTACATGTAGTAGTAGTGGTGGTGGTGGTGGTGGTGGTGGTGATAATAGTAGTAGTTGTGATGATTGTGGTGGTGGTGGTGGTGGTTGTAGCGTTGGTGGTAGTAGTCGTGATGATGATGATGATGATGATGATGATGATGATGGTGATGATGGTGGTGGTGGTGGTGGTGGTGGTGGTGGTGGTGGTGGTGGTGGTGATGATGGTGGTGATGGTGATGGTGATGGTGATGGTGATGGTGATGGTGATGATGATGATGATGATGATGATGATGATGATGATGATGATGATGATGATGATGATGATATCTATAGTGGTAGCAATATCCATGACAGTATTTGAAATCTAACAGGTGTTTACTTTGTTACAGGGATTCCTAGACGCAATGGAAAACGTCATGCCGGTGAAATTGCTACAATGGCCCTTGATCTATTATACCACATCAGTAGGATGGAAATAGCACATCTTCCAGGAGCACGAATGAAATTACGTACTGGCATGCATACTGGTAAGACACATATTCACTCTTCCACTTGAAAACCCCTCATTAACATTACATAGTTCATCATTTTCCTATGTGTTCCTGAAAACCGATTTTGACACAATATTTGAACAAACTATCCTTCGTACGTGAGAGTACTTTTTGACTAGATGGGCGCAATACGACATTGTCTGGACCACTGTCAATATCATCGCTCGCCCACATTCTCCCCAATCTTACCACACTGTCCTTCACTCCTTGAGACCAACTCCCGTCCTCTCCTCACACCACAACTAACAATTGATTCACTGCATGGTTGTCAGCAGCGATTTGACTGATATGTTCTGATAGTATGGTATAACGGTGGTTTTGTGACACCGGTCACGTGACAGCGGTGGTAGCCAAAGTCACAGTATAATGCAAACTTTGCTAATACAATGAGTCAACAAGTAAAATGTGACCCTCCCCAAATTCCATTTTCTAAAATATGGTCCTCTCCCGAGAACCAATTTGTAAAATGTGCCCCCCCCCCCACCTTCATATAAATACTGAAGACTACCTAACACTACAGTAATGTAAGTAAAAACTATACTGCCATGTATTTTGGTGAAAGAGTTTTACAACCATTGTAATTTCCAGGTCCCGTCGTTGCTGGCGTCGTCGGCTCTAAATGTCCTCGCTACTGTTTGTTTGGTGATACAGTTAATATTGCATCGCGTATGGAATCGAACGGAGGTGGTATGTAACCTTTAGTTTTTGCTTTCATTAAACATCAATTGTATGTGTATGTAAGATCTCAAATGGATGATGTCAACATGTAATCACTTGATAAATCAGTCAGTTAATCAATCAATCAATCAATCAATCAATCAATCAATCAATAAATCAATCAATCAATCAATCAACCAATCAACCAATCAATCGATCTACCGATCGACCATTCATTCATTCATTCATTCATTCAACCATACCCAAAGAGGATTTTCTTCTCAACCGAAATTCAGTGTGTAAAATGTGTTAGCCTTTAGAGAGATTTTCATAGAAGTATTTAGAATTTTTAAAGCCTAGAAAATATACTCTTGCCTCTTTGTAAGAATTACACTTATTATTTTATATATATACAAATGAAGTTCACTACTCTCTACGGGAAAAGTGGTAACATTGACGTTGCACTGAGAGAAGTCCCATCAAACAGCAAGGAAATGTAGTCGCCATTGCGAACGTATTGATATCAAATCAAGCATTATACGTATATTCTGAAGTTCTCAAAATTACCGGTCAATGATTTGTGTCTTACTATCCTATTTAAATTTGGGTTTCTGATTTAATATTTGTAGAAAATCGTGTCCATTTGACCCAGTCCAGTTTATATGCCTTGAACTATCTAGGAGGATACGCCTTGGAGAAAAGAGGTGACATCACTATTAAGGTATGTATTATAATAATGACATTTTCTCAGATGTATTATCTGATACAGCTGATTTCTGGTGTTGTTTTGTGTTGTTTTGTTTTGTTTTGTTTTGTTTTGTTTCGTTTAGTTTCGTTTCGTTGCGTTTCGTTTCGTTTCGTTTCGTTTCGTTTTGGTTTGGTTTGTTTTTGGCTTGTTTTGCTGATATCAGCTTCTCACCGAAATTGAAATATCTATTGTTGTAGAAATATTTATGTAACTTTAAACTTATCACTTTCTGGAAGTATTAGCACGATGGTTTAGCGGTCACTTTGGTAACAGTGACTTAGCGGTCGCGGTGCCCACGAAACATTGCAGCTTACTAGTATTTCTACTCTTGTACAGGGCAAAGGTAAAATGACGACATATTGGTTGCTAGGAAAAGATGGGTTGGAATATGAAGCTCCAGGAGCCATGCGCAGTGACCCGGCACTTGACCCTGATGATCAACCCTTTGCTATTCGGCAGACAGACAGGACTACACCAAATGGGACCCAAACCCGTCATTCATCCATGGACGTCAACGGAAAAGATGACGCCACAGACAAATCTTGCCACGCACCTCAACGTAAGTCACGTGACAGCTACCCGCGAATCAATAAAATAACACCAACTTTGTGAAGAAACCCCAAATTTTGCCAAAATGCAGCGTGTTTCTCTATTCGGATGATAATTCCAGTATCAAATATAGTTACTTCAATACCTGAAATGAAAGGAAACCCTTGGCTATTCATGTAATACGGTGACATCACAGCTATGTAATACGATGACATCACAGCTATGTAATATACGATGACATCACAGCTATGTAATACAGTGACATCACAACTATGTAATACGGTGACATCACAGCTATGTAATACGATGACATCATAGCTATGTAATATACGATGACATCACATCCATACATATAATAGGATGACACCACAGGCCCGACATTTATTCTTGGTGACGTAAATATCTTACTTATTAAAGATCTTATAGGTCGCATTACTTTTTTGGAATGCCAGGGTATTTTTGACCAAACTCTTTCTTGTATGTTACCAGGACAACCGGAGTATTAACGATCTAGCACGAATACAGCAACAACTACTCTAGAAGATAAAGTTATAAGTTCGTCATTTCGAAGCTCCATGTGACGCCCCGGATGTGACGTCATTTTCGATGATAACTAGACCTGTATATGTACTACTACTACTACTACTACTACTACTACTACTACTACTACTACTACTACTACTACTACTACTATGCAGGTCTTCTGATGCATGATGGGAAATTGAAACCGAGTTGTAACCTTTATAAGATATGGAAAGGGAAAGTTCAAATTTGTCGTGGTTGATAGGTTTTGAAGGCGTTGATAAAATCGTATTTTAGGTAAAAAATGTGTTTAGATAACATTACACAGTACATAGAAATGTTCTCCGTGTGTACGTTTTTGTAACACATAGCCTGTTGACGTGGCAAAAAGTGTCGTTTTTGTGCACGAGATTTAGATATTGTTTAAGAATATTCCTCAGGGATATTATCATGATTATGATACATTTGTGGACTATTTTAAAGGGTAACGATCGTCAGTTGCGCATGTGTAAATGTAATATTTTTTCAGGAGGTAAAATTTATTGAAAATTAATAGTGAAATGTTACCGATAATGGGACTTATATTATTCTTAGTGACGTCAGAATTATTTTGTTTTGAGTGAATATTTTACTAGTAAGGAGTAATTTCTTTTATCATTATCATCTATGATATAAAACTATTTCGTCATTGTACAGATATGATATATGGATAACTATAGGGCAAAATATCGATTGGGTATTTTTTATTTTACCCATACGACATTTTGTGTTGCTTCAAATACTATTATGTGTACAACTCTGTATCACATGGATTTGATGTTCCGTCATGCATTGCAACAACATAGCGTGTGATATGTTGTTCGAGATTTTGTCCTGCAACGTCGTAATAAACTACATACCCCTTTGCGGCTCCTTCAGACCTCTTTGCGGCACCTTCCGAAACGTACCCGGAAGAAATATGTGCTCGAGTCCTGAAGCATGATTACAACAAAATTGTGTTATTTATTTTCTAGTATTCTTAGCTCTTATTTTTGTTCAACTTGTATTTTGCTATGAATGGAAAATAAAGTTGATGTGTGTATATGTAATTTAAATCAACTCTGATGTGTGTATCAGAAACAAGATATTTTGTTTATGTCATTCAGAGCAAGTTGCGGAGGGATATTTATCGCAGCCAATTTTGAGAGTTCATTTACACACGATATCGATCGCTTGCGGAGATTGGGTTTAATATGGCCTCAAATAGATACTGTCGGCTTACTAAAATCATGGACGTTGAATTGTGTCCAAAGCAAATTTAGGCCCATGCCTGCCCAATTAGGGAACTCAAACGCCCAACACACAGAACCACTTACTTTACCCACACCAGCTTTACTGGTTGAATTTTGTATTTTGGTGAGATTTCTTTACAAAGGCATAGACAAGGTTTGTCACAAAGTATGCAAAAAGATACATGGGGGACAGCTTGTTCTCACGTCCTGCAAGCTGAGAGCCAGTGTGCGATCGATTTGATCTCACGCTCTGTATCAATGCGCGAGTTAAATTTTGTTTTGTAAACTTACTTACTTTACTCATCTCAGCTCATTGGGGTGTGGGATTATATTAAGGTACTGGAGAGGTCTAGGCCGGGGGTTCGAACTTTTGAACAATAAGTCAGAACGAATGTACGTGAAGGTCTTGATAATTGCGCTCAAAAGATGTGAATCACGTCAATCGCGGAACGTTCCATACATTTAAGCGAAAAACTGGCATGCAGTGTGCCCATTTCTTTTGTTTTATCATGCAAATAGTCATAATTGTGTTCGTATCGAAATACTCATTCCTCCATTTTGACCCCTACCATTCCTGATGACATGACGTCACACGCACGCACACACACACACACACACACACACACACACACACACTCACTCACACACAATGATCAACGCACAACGACGTCATAGATATTAGGTTTTCACATTGTCTTTCTTTAATTCATCGACTGTTAAAGAAATTTGACAATGCAATACTTGTTCTCGGCCTTCATTTACACGCTTATAGTATAAGATTTTAAAAGGCTATAGATTTTATACATTTCAAAAAAACTTTCGAATCAGGACAGCTGGTCATTTTCAGACCAAAAGGTCATTCACATGATATTTACAAACTAAAAATTTTCGGAGGGCAACTATTTAAAATCGTTCATCACTGGGATCCTAGCAATAGTTACAAAAATGAAATACAGCTGTAAAAAAAGACTATTCCAAATCGACCTCAGTAAAGTTACAATCAATTCTTCGATTTTTGTATAAACATGATTTGATACTTCGTTTTGTATCTATGATTATTTGAAGACTTCTCGGGATTAAAAATTAAAATCAACAGACAAATATGATTAACTTAACCATGACAACCACACCAAATATCCATACAGCAATGTGTGTCATTTCTAGGCGTGTTAGTGGCTGGCTTTTAGATAAAACAGCTCACCATTTTTTTTAATTTTGAGACTCAAACGATACATTTTATAAAGTAAAAAACAAAGTGGAGCCTGTCGACTACCGGTATACTCTCAAACCAAGGCAACAGCCGCCACATTGAGATTTTTATAGCAAGGAATAAAACTTCGAACATATATATAGAATATACAGAATTGAATGTGAAGCTGTTGTACGCATGACTGTGATTTTGGAACCAGAGTTTGGACCATGCAACTGTACACATCCTAAACTCATTACTCAAATAGGTTTACATTTATGTGGTGAACTGCTTGTAAAGCACCTTTAATTATTTGTACACGTCTCGTTATCTGCTGATTATTGGCTTCAAAGATACAAGGTATTAGTTTCGGAAGATTAGACATTATATGAACAGTGGTCTATAGTATAGATAGATATAAAACATGGCAGTCTCTACTATAGACACATATAACTACAAGATAATGTACACTATAGAACATATACTACATGGTTATCATACATTACAGACACTATATATAGTGTCCTATACCCTGCAACATGTACAACAAAAGTATATCTACATTTCTACAACTATGCTACACTATTTACTGCATATACACATAGAGGAATGTACACTATAGGTCTAACTACAAAGAAAATAAAATAAAATGGCACCTATCGACTTCCGGTGTAAACTCAAACCGAGGCAACGTCCGCCATTTTGATTTTTACAGATGTGAGCTTGCAGAATTCAACATTAAGATAGGAAGGAGAGAGGTGGGTTGGTCGTTAAGGCTCACGGTCGATTTCTTGTAAGTGTCCCTCAATTTTAAACTGGTCTTTCCCCAGACATGTCTTTATTTAATAATATACATAATGTTCTACTAGTATTTAAATAATGAGATTTCTTTATACAATGGCTTACTGCCTAAAATTTACAATGTAATAAAATATACACACAAAATTAAGTTAATTACACATTGCTACAGATCAAACGCTGATAGTAAAAAGTATAGGGAAAGACTTGATGATAGCCAGTTCATTTTGGGGACACTGTCTTGTTACTGGAGATCACGCCCCATCTCAGATAGCACACACTATTTTCAGTATCTTCTAAGTCAATGCTTTGCATAAATAATAATCATAAGTATTAAGTCTTTGGAATTTTACTTCAGGTTTACGTCAGTGGCATTATCTTTCACTTTATGTTGTCCCGGCCAAGCTCTCGGTGACGTCATAGACCACGTCATCTATAAAATGAAATAAAGGAGAACTTGACGGTTAAAACAATTTTCATTTGTATAGGTTGGTCGTACCACAGTCCCTCTCTATCAGTTAGAAAGGATGGTGATAATACCATGCAGACCAGACTAGTTCAGTGTTCGGTGTATGAAACGATGGACCAGCCACAAGGAGGCCTACATAAACCAAGTACTATTTCTTTATTCACCAAGTAAACATCATTTGCAATTCTAATCATTTGTCATTAGGGAAAATAATTTGCATATTTGATATACATAACATATAATATGGTGTAGAGTTGAATTGATTCAACTTGCACTGAATGTTATCAACACTAGAGCTCCTTAGCATTTTGATTGTATTGCTCCACACATGAACCTTGACTACGACTACCAGTATTGGTGCTTGTAATAGTCATTACAGATACAGAAGGTACTTAGGTCTCCCAAATAAACACATCAATATATGGACACGGGTATAAAAAAGATTGGAACATGTCTAATTAGGGTAAACATCAATCAAACGCATCATCAGAGTTATCAATAAATTTCTGTCATTTATCAAACATATCGTTCTGTACTCAAAATAATCAAGCCTAGCCTGTATGATTTGAGCTATCTCTAATTTGGGAAAACATTTATTTATACTAGATCAATTTCTGAAATTATTATAAATAAGTCATTTTTGGAGGGAAATCTTACCTGCACACATAGGACAACATTCGCCAGGGACTTCCACTGTTTTCTTGCAAGATAATTCATGACATGTCTCCCGCTGGCACTCAGCAAAACCATCCTGTAGAGAGTAGCAATACATTGATTATTGTTTGTGTTTTCAATGAAGTTATTCAAGGCAGAATGGTCCTAACCTGTCCACATCATACCGCAATCAAATGCGTTAGCGCCCTCAGCGCTTGAAATGGTGAGAATAGCAAACAAAAGAAAGACACTTTGCAGTATTCAGTTGCCGATAACAGAGACTAGATTTACCTCGCATTTACAAGTCAAACATTTCATAGTTTCTTCAGCAGCGCCTTCCACTTCCGGTTTCCACACTTCACCATGTTCATACCAAAAACCATTAATATAGCAATCCTCTGTAATAATCAAAATACAAATGTAACATTAAGAGGACATTCAAAAGAAATTTTTTAAAAAATATTGAAAAAACAAACAAAAAACCAGGATATTCGAACAATGGAAGAATTCATCATGGCTCTCATGTACAATCAGAAGTAAAATTGTTTAATTTAGTAGTGTTATTAGTTATACGTCTGTACGTACAAGGAAGTTCTGTGGGTATTCACATTTTAATGATCTGTGACGTCAGTAAAATTACATTTTGATGACCTTTGACATCGGTAAAATTATTACATTTTAACGATCTCTGACATTGGTAAAAATATACATTTTGACGATCTCTGACATCCGTAGAATTGTCACATTTGACGATCTCTGACATTGACAAAAATTGTTACATTTTGACAATCTCTGACATCGGCAAATTGTCAAATTTTGACGACCTCTGACAACGCGAAATAAGGAAATAAAAACATGAACATTTGTGGAGTTGAATTTAACCTCGACTTACCATCACTTTTGTCGTCTGCCTGTATATCTGATATTATTGTCTCTGTAACAACTTCCTCGACTGTTTCTGAAAAGTAAATGTACTAAACGTAAATAACAATGTTACCATGTTATGAAGATATCAATGTTGATATACAACAACACTCTGTTGCGACCCAGTGTCGTAAAACTTACTGTTTTACGGTAAAATTTGAGAATGATAACATCCGTGGTAATATAATGACATGGGTACTGTATTTTTTAGTTTGAAGCGTCATTTCCTAAATGGAACATGTAACACACTAATATTTACAATTCCATACTAGATAAAACTCTGAAATTGTCTTTTTAAGTCGTATCGATCCAGGAGCTCTTGCATGGCTGGATTATTTCTGTCGTGGATCGGTCTGTTTGTTCACTATAGGCCATTCCAGACTCCAAACAGGAAATTGAGAATAGGGCGCCCTCACGCAAATTGGGGTATCATGACCTCATAGTACTCAATATGAACATCTCATGCCAATAACTTACCTGGACAAGTTTGACAGCAATCCATCTCGTTCAGACGAACAGGATGAGGACAATTTATCTCTGGACATTTTATCTTAGTACAATTAACTTGGTTGCCAGGCTGCAAATAAAACCAAATGACATTCCATTGTTATAATCTTGCCAATTTTTAAGGAAATGTTAAAATGTCTAATTATAGCAAATTCTGTGTGTCACGAAATCACATGGTTATGTGCGTGAAAAGGGAGACAAGTCCAACGCCAATGCAATGGCATGGAGGTGAATATTGAACAAATGCACAAGTTCCTTCGATTTCAGCTTCAATGATCCGTAATGGGTATTGTCGGCAAGTCTTTTAAACATTGACGGTTTCAAAGATCGGACAAATTTTCTCCTTTTATTCATACGAGTTTTATCATGACATATATTACACAATATAATGTACTATGTAAAACACTTACCATGCATTCACAAAGTGCACATGGAACATATCCAAAGGGTGGTATATAGGGATGCCACTTGACGCCCAGACTGTGGTACTTTTTATCACCATCAAAGAAACAATCTGTTAGACATTGGAGGAGAACGTTAGTTAGTTTGTATGTATGCAGTTGTGGTATACGTTTAAAATATGTCATATCGAAGTGCCCTGAGTTAGTCTTGGTTGGTTGAAGTTCATTTGCATAATTATTTTCTATACTATACGTATACACGTATATACATATATCCCGGCCATATATATATGCTTTGTTGCCATTATTGATTTTAAAAAAAACTAACAAATCTATTAATATAGCATAGTATAGTTTAGTATACAAATATACGAGTGGATGGGGATAAATACAATGGACTAATAATCACAGCTGATTCCAGTTTACTCTCAAATCACATTATCAACATGTATGATTGTACGGTATGACACATGATTATGGTTTAGAATGTACTTTTAAACAAGTGTGTGCGATATCGAAATATACATTCTAGCATACACAGTGGAGAAGATCTAATACCTATGTTTCTATAGCAACACATTGCAAGACCGAAGTCCGTAAACAGAAGAGTTTTGTTGAATAATGTTCGTTCTCAACGTACCTTCAGATTTATCAAGTACAGTCTTGCCATTTCCGATCTCTCGGTCGTTTCCGGATGGACACACTGGGCAGCATTTATCACTGTCCTCTACTGGCGATGAGCAATTCAGTGGCGGACACATCACAGGATCACAGATTGTAGCTCGCCTCTGAAACATGAACACAGATATAACACTATTAACCAATTGTCGTATCTCGAGATACCCTACGTCACTTTCCTGTATTCCTGTCGCTTTTTTCTCGAAGTCATGGAAGTGGAAAGTTCGAAAACTGATATTTTACCAAGTGCGAGCAATGCAGATGTTTCAAGACAGGGACAACTCTCTGCCAAAAAAAGTACAGCATCATCGTAAGCCACGACCTCTTTTACGACACCGTTCAAGACGATGTATCACAGTAAAAAAAGCTCTGTTTTGCGAGAATGAAGTATACAGGGGAAGACCGTCAAAAGTACAGATGACTTACCGTGCATCTACAGGTGGTGCATTTTTCGTCGAATTCTGGTGACCAACTGGAGCCATCGGCGTGGTATTCATTTTCGAAGTAACACGATCGAGGATCAGCTTCGACATTAAAACCTATGCTATGAATCTTGTTGAGTTCCTTTAAACCAAGTGCCGTGTTATGTCCACAAACGTTTGGTAAAGTTACCTAGAGAGATATAAAAATACGGAAGCATGTTTAATGATGGGTGCAATTTGAGAGAGAGAGAGAGAGAGAGAGAGAGAGAGAGAGAGAGAGAGAGAGAGAGAGAGAGAGAGAGAGAGAGAGAGAGAGAGAGAGAGAGAGACAGACAGACAGACAGACAGACAGACAGACAGACAGACAGACAGACAGACAGACAGACAGACAGACAGACAGACAGAGACAGAGACAGAGACAGAGACAGAGACAGAGACAGACAGAGAGAGAGAGACAGACAGACAGAGAGACAGACAGACAGACAAACAAACAAACAGACAGACAGACAGAGAGTATATCAATAAGTAAATATTTCACTGTTTCTCTTCAATAAACAATAAATTCAAACACGATGACGACTTGGCGTTTACTTGATACACGATAATTTTGTCTTCACTTCAGAGTTAATGTTTTTATGATGTAATTAACTGACCTGTCCACGTATTTCACCGTCTGGATGAGTCTTCGTACTAACTTGTATATACGCCTTCCCTTCATTCAGATAATCTAATAATTCAACACTGAGATCAGCAAGCGTTCCTTTGGCCTGTCAAATAAAAACAGAAAAAAACATTATAATTCAAGTTACTATGGTAACTAAAAATATATATAAAACTGAAATACCATCATAAATATTATATTTTTGAGATTTCTGTATCGGTACTGAGAGGGCGCACTGACTTGCAAAACACAAGATACTACACTTACCATGTTACCATTGAATGTGTTGAGGACAGTTTTTTCTCCGTCAAAGCCATCGTCAGTAATGACAATTTCTGCTATTCCACTCAATTGCACGCCTTTGGTATCGCCTGCTCTATCTAAACCTTCGGCTATAATCTCATAATGCAGTGAACAATCTCTGTCGATCGACATCCACGCATGCCCAGCAGTACTTGTAGGAAGTCTGGGGACGAAGTTTGCACCAGCCATTGGAATCGGCATACCTGTGTAACGAGAGAGCAATAATTAACATCAACTACGATATCACGATTCACTGTCGTAAAATCCATGAAACAACCAGACCACTTTGCGTCAATACAGAACTGTGTTTCCAAGGGTGAACTTTCAGTTTTTACTATTAGTCTTTCTTTTTTTTTTAATCTCACTTTCGTATCAAATTTTCTCTATCCTTGTCTGCATTTGTGCATTTCTCTTTATCTGCAAATGCACGACTCTCGTTTAAAAGGTTAATAAGTAAGGGTCTTACAAAACAAGTTGACACGGACTGTAAAACCTACCTTGGTGTCTGGCAAGATGCCCATTATACAGAAGACTGGTTATTTGGCCACGGAGTTCTGACGAAGGATATTCTTCAGTTGCTACATTAATAGTTAGCTTATTCATCAACAGATTATGGATATCAATAGCCGAGGGCTTGTCGTATACACCATGGGCCTGTAAGAGGAAAGTCAATAGTCAATGTCATAAATTAGGCT
This sequence comes from Glandiceps talaboti, assembly GCF_964340395.1. Lineage (NCBI taxonomy): Eukaryota > Metazoa > Hemichordata > Enteropneusta > Spengelidae > Glandiceps > Glandiceps talaboti. The sequence goes on along the minus strand of NC_135569.1, from coordinate 11,219,393 downwards.
CTGATGAACAACTTACGAAATGCAACTTATAAAATAAAGATACGCACGAATGATTTCTTCTTTTTTTAGAACTTTAGTATATACGTTGCCATAACAACAACATTATATTGTACTTACCCATCCATTGTTGTAGAATCGTATGATGTCATCAAGGATCTTTCGTTTATTCATTTTCCTTGGATGTGGACCTTCTAGCGTTAAACCAATAACCGGTGTTCGAAGACCAATCACACGGACCTGTAATATAACGATAGAGTATTTACTTAAACAGTCTGACATGTTTTGAAACCAAAAAGGGTCCGGTTTTGGTCTTGTTTACCAAATAACTCGTAACGCTAATAAGTGTCATTCCAAGTTGTGAGTGTGTATGATATGTGGGCATGCGCAGTACCAGTAATGGTGAAGACTTGATGTGTCTGTATACTACTTATCTGCATATTCCAAACGATGACAAAAAACAGACGAAGTTTTATATACAAGTAATTACTTTGTTCTAAACAAATACCAGCTCACGTCAATTTTGAAAAAGATATCGTTATTTGCGAAATATTGATCCAGTTGGTTACAGTACGATGAACGAAAAGAGCATTCATATGTTTCTAGCCCTCATTACTATGTTTCAATTCCTGAGCTAGATAAAATAAGACAAATACGCCCCCCCCCCCCGTGTGCACAGTTGGATGATAGTAAATATACTATAACACTCACCGTGTATTCAATAACACCATTGTCTGAAAGTGTCACCATAACCGAACCAGTAGCACCCGTAGATGTTGATGATTTCCAAGCCTGACTTCCAGATAATACAGCATGTAGTTCTGAGAACATAAAACAGCGAAGAATTGTTGCAAATTTTAAACTGATAAAGATTTGAAAACTTATCAACTGAAGATCGACCGTGTATAGCAACAATAGTGTCGTTAGCACGATGGTGAATTAGTAATCATAGGTAAACAACTTGTTATCAAAACACAGGTAAATATTGTCATACAGACAGACAATAGTAAGTGACTGTTGACAGTCTGTGAAGTGGGGTCTTTGGTTATTATTTCACAGAGTATTCTGCAGACAAAAACCAAGTGTTTCACTGGAGATGATAACACTCTGTATGTTATTTGTGAATTACTTACGGTTACACGTCTTAAGGGGCGTGATGTCACCATTCATAAACATTTTACCATTGGGTAGATGTAACTTGACTTCAATAGAGACCTGACCACGTGACAACCAGCGTTGATGGTTCTTAGAAACACGTGACCATACTTCAATAAACGAGGCATCCTGAAAGGAATAAAATAACTGTGACGTTTATCACGATTGGTTGATTTTGACAGATTAACGATGTTACATTTATCACTATTGGTTGTATTCGACAGATACCAATGTTTCATTTCTTACGAGTTGTCCATTTAAATTTGACATGTACATATTTTCTCGATATCGACTTTTGAGAAAGCCATTTAAACTCATTTGGAGATAAGAAAACTTCATACCCGGTCCAGCAAATTACAAAAATAGTCTAGACATTACGACTGTTATTTTAAACTCAATTTCGTGACCTAAAAGTACGGTAGATTTCATGGTAATAGTCTAAACAAATACGTCGTATCAGTCCACCATCATTGGCAGGCAGGTCATGACCGATGTGTGAGGGCGCCCTGACATGGCTTCTCTTACAGACTTGCTAGCTAATTAATACTCGAAAGTAGCTAGATGCCGTACTTACCTTAGGCTGGATAGTAACAGTCTTTTCATTTAGAACGTTGGATTTCCTGACAAACTGTAACGTTACTCTGACTTCTGTGTCTCTGTCTGTCAAGATAAAATTTTAAAAAAATACATTGGTATGGACAAAGAATGTATGCAAGGACCAAGCTTTTAAGGCTGCACATTTAAAAAAAAAAGTTTTGTTAGATGACCTAAATTACTCGCAATATTGTACACCCTAAACAGTATTGAATCACCTGTGGGTAAACGTATTTTTGTAGCGCTTATATATGATATGGTTCAATAAAAAAAATCAAATTGATTTTTGTCCGGACCCAAAATTAGCGCCCTCAACGGCGATCTCGATTTGAACCAAGAAGTCGATGGTAGACACCAGTGTCATGTGACGCCAATAAGAACGCACAAAAGTAAAATATCACCAATAACCAATCATCAAAAATCAACTTATCTACATACACTTACCGACATTCTCATCAAACAACCCTTCTAGAATGACTGCAAAGTCGACACTTCTTCCCCTTTCATTAATTGACATCATGACAGCGCCCCCACTCCCAATGCTATTGGAATGCTTTCGTCCTTTTACCTTGGGGACTAACAAGCTACTGAAAGTTTCTTTTGAAGAAAAAAAAAGAGACATTTTGTTAGAGTGACAGTAACTTTGGAGTTTAACATCAAAATCAGATTTGGAAAATATCTAATATAAATCTAATAAGGAGTTGAAAGAGATTAAATGCTAACAAATAATAACTTACCCGTTGAGGTTGCTCGATGGGATACAATTCGACCTCGAACTTCTCCATCCTTATGAGCCCGAGTAACTATGGTGACAAGAATCATACCACTCTCAATGTATCGTATGTGTGCTCGTGGTAAATTCCTCCAGTGTCCACACACCTGATAATAAAAGCAAAGGGGATCAAAAGTCAAAAATGGGTTTAAAAATTACAAATCGTACTTCTTACGTGGTTTTCTTGTTTGTCTTCATTTGTTAGTTTATATTTGTATTGGAGTGGTACATTTTCATCAACTAATTTCTTGTTGTTGAAAGCATTGTCTGTTTGATAGATTTTAGTCTTTAAGTTCATTTCAAATCTACTTCAGAAAAATAGATTTGAAAGAATTTTTTTCTTCTAAAAATTACTTACCATGTTTTTTCGGCCAGGTACTCTGTGAATATCATGTTCGAACAGTGTATTATTTAACACGTCAGTGAAACGAATCTTATTCGCCCGCTTCAATCTGAAATAACAACGAAAAAATGAATGTATAATCAGAAAGTGACATTCCGTAGCAGTTAATTTTGATATGCAAATGAACGAAACCATCATATTTTATATTTGATGGTAGAGTCACAGGGGCACGTAGTATTGCTTAGATTGCCGCCAAGGATTGTTGTTTTCTTAGGAAAATATCGTACGAATCCTGCTGCTACAAATGTATTAATCTCTTTACTTGAAGAAATATTCTCCTTACAGGTAGGAATATATAGTCAAAAGGTTGTTATATTTAGTCTATAGACCTGAAAAACAACAATCTAAGAAATATTACACGCCCCTATGGGTAGAGTAAACTTACCCAGAGTAATAAACTGAAAACTGCACATCATTGCCCAACAGGAGAAAATGACCCCGAGCTGCGCCCTCAGTGTTGACTTTTGGTGTAAGTTGAGAACCTGTCATGACAGCCAAAAACTCTGCAAAAGAAATCAGCAAATGTTGGGAATTTGGGAAAAAAATCACAAGGATATGTCCTTTCATTGATGAAGATATGAAATATCTCACCCACCGATAACACAAATAAACTTCGGAAGTATGCGTGTAACTCAGTAGTACTGTTACAAAGAGTACGTGCAGACGACGTGAAAGTATGCATCAAAAGTGCTATGTTTATTATGACCCCCACGCCGGTCCGTCGTCGCAATATCTGGAAGTAATCTTAAGGCCAAAAGGTCAACATGAACTGAAATTGAGGGTTTGAACTGAATTTTAATAGTTATAGGATAGAAGTTAACTCTTACTTCTACAAAATAGGTACATTACAAGTATTAAAATCTACAACAACACCTATAAATATGTTACAGACCATCACGACAAATTTCAAAAAAATTTGATTTGATATTTGAAAAATTTTAAGGTTTTTCATTTCAACACCATCTTTAAAAAAGTGGATTAAATTATACGGGAACAAAACATAGTATTATGACTTATGGTTTCTGGTATTTATTTGTCTTCTTATTTAAAAATAATGTCGTCAGAAACACAGAAAGCCCGCCTTTCTGAAATTTTGGAAATCCGACTTCAGTTGCATTGTCAGGTGGTTGTCATTATTACTTGTTGAAATTACGAGAGGTCAAAAGGTCAAGACAGTTCTCGTGACTCTTATATACGTTAGTTAATTTATTTCAACATTTAATGTTTCACCGGATGTTCGAACCAGCAAATAATTTCCGGTTAACTTTATGCAAACGAATTAGACGGCACATGTTCATGTACATGTTGGCACATGTTAATACGTGAATGTACAATCTATTTTTTTTGTATATGGCAAGGATTCTAACAATTGCAATATGTCCTCCTGGAGGTTGTGCTATTTTGAGCGACAAATATTCGCATATATTTGACTTGTTTAAAACCTTGGTCCGCTAAAGAATAAAAAATAGTCAACTATTAAAATGTGAACACGTCGCAGAATTTCGCATCATACCCACACGTACCAGAGCGGAGATGAGAGAATAGTATCAACGACATCGAAACAAAAAATCCTGAGCTAAAAACATCAATGCCACGTTTGCTGGTAAATGTATGCAATTAGAAAAAAATCACAGACTATAAATTTCTCGGCTCCATTTTGGAGAATAGTAGTTCTAAATAAAAATGTTGTACCTACCTTTACCAACTTTACGTCCTTCAAACATTTCATCGTCACCAGAGATATATGGATTCTTTCCTTCTTTTGAATCTCCAACAGTTTCTGTTATATTAGCTTCTGAAATTGAAAAAAAGTTGAAAATGAATATGGAGGTCTGTTCAAGTCAGTACACACACACACACCACACACACCATCCAACCATACAACCATCCAACCATACAACCATACAACCATACATACATACATACATACATACAACCATACAACCATACATACATACATACATACATACATACATACATACATACATACATACATACATACATACACACACACACACACACACACACACACACATACATACATACATACATACATACATACATACATACATACATACATACATAAAACATACACATATAGACAATGTAACAAACCATTCGATTACTTGAGGGAAAGGGATGTGGTAAACTTCACACTACCCTATCATTTCTGCCAGTGCATTAGAAATACATTATATTAGAAATTGTAAATACATGCATTAGAAATATTAGACCACAGTTCTCCCTAATAAGACGTAAAGGGTATAGTTGTACCTTGCTCTGGACATCTTTTACAGCATTCTCCGTCTAGTGAAATTGGATTGTCGCAAGGCAACTCTTGTGCACAAGTATTCTTGATGTTATGACACAAAACTTTTCCTTCCAGTTGACCCTTCTTAGCAATCTGAATAAACAAGGAAAGAACATGAAACGTAAGGCGTGTATTGTATCTGTAAACTAGTTACTCTCATACATACATACATACATACATACATACATACATACATACATACATACATACATACATACATACACACACACACACACACACACATACATACATACATACATACATACATACATACATACATACATACATACATACATACATACATTGTATGAATCCAACAGCATGTTGATAATGATATAGATAAAGTTATCACACAAACATCCCTTACATAGTGTCTGTTCTGTATTTTGTTTAAAAACAAATGTAAATGTAACAAAATACATAGCAGACACTATATAAGGGATGTTTGTGTTTTATCTTTACTGTGGCTATCTCAACATGAAACCTTGTTAGCAATCTCATGACTCACACTGATCTCGATGTATCGTGTAATAGCACAGAGGGGCTCTGGCTTAGTTAGTTAATGTTTACGAAAACAAAAAACATAAAAAGATTGACAAACGTGAACGACAGGGTAATCAACATCGACAGTGTTTCTATGCAACAAGAATTACTGTTTTCCTATATATGAAATAGTCAATGTTATTTGTTTGTTTGTTTTTGTAAACATAACTAACTACACCCGAGCCCCCTATGGTAATAGTATTTGAAATCTCCTGTAACATGTTAACATTACACGTAGGCGTGATTACTCATCACAAGGCGTAACGCTGGTATGGCAGCGTCCTTTAGATCTTACAAGTGTTGAGTTGAGAATGATTTGTGAGATCATAAATATCAATACTGGTGAGGAGAGATTTGAAACGGTCTACTGTCTTTACTTTCTGAATGGTTATTGGTTGAAGGGTTACATTTTGGAATATCCGGGGAATAAATGGATGAGGTAGCTATTTTTTTCAATGTGGATGAAGGGAAAGTTGGAATATTCGCTAAAAACGTGGTGGTCATGTCTCACCATTTTCAATTCCACTAAATAGAAAGTGACTTCGTAATGTCAATGAGAACATACGACGAGAAGATGAAATGGTTTTAACAGATTGTATTTCGATAGTATAGAGCTTTATACTACAAGCGAATCACTCCTACTTTATATCCCCTTCGCAAACTTCCGAGGGCAAGTGTTAAGTGGAGGCATTACTCCCGAGTTGGGATGGGTCCATAACTTTGTTGAGATGCGTGTGTTTTTTATGGTATGTGAAAACCATTACAATACCAATGTATACGTATAGTAGGTGATAAGTTTGTCTCAAAGCTTGGCTGGATTTTATGTATGAGCTAATACAAATTGTAATAGTTGCATTTCACACCCAATTAATATAAAGTTGTTCAACTGTAGGGTACACCTGTATAGTGACTAACACTTCACACATGTCTGGTTCAAGTACTTAGTACACATCGATCATGTTGGCGGTGACTTTGCTAACTCACTTAATCGATATTTCTAAAACTAAATTTTTGAAAACGGTTCTCAGTATGTTTCTTTTTGTTCGAAAATTCTCGAAAGGTGACTAAGATTTTGTCCACTTCTAACCCTTTGCTAGCAAAAAAACTAGATATGCGAAGACTGCAATACTCTGTGTAGGTCAGGTATCTGTTGTAACTGCGAGTACGGTGATGGTGGACAACCGGACGGTCTGGTCAACTAACCAGAACCGTACTTCGCTAACAACCACCTTAACAGGCCCACTGTTTTAGTTATTAAAACATAAACATGATAAATGGCAAAAACTACAATTTGTCAAGACACTACTCAGGAATTTATGAAAATTTAAGCGAATTTATTTCTTCGAAAAACTAGATGTAATCTATGAAAAATTTGGGCGAACCATGGAGGTAGGAAGGACTTCATGGGCGAACTGAGTTTATAGAAAGCTTTAGTTCTTGTCAAGTGTTTGTAGCCTCTCCTTTCGCGAGATCAAGTAGCAACACTGAACCAAAAGAGACACTGCAAAAATTCAGAAAATGTCGCTACTCTAATAGAATAAAATACATTATGCATTTCGGCCGATTTTAAATGCAACGCTAAACAAAGCTGTGTTTCGGAAGTTGGAGTAAACGGACTATTCGTTTGACGGTTTCAACATTCGACGTTATGGCGTACACTAGAAAATCGTTTTTTTCCGCCGGGTGAATTAATTCGAGACATTTACTAGACAGCTTTCACGGGTTTCACTGAAAAGTGGAGGGGTGTTATCAAATAGTGAAATCAACAACATTGTGGCATTGAACCCACATCGCTGTGTTTACAAGCACCCCTTTTGTACGGTGTACTTGCACTGTCGGTGAAACATCACAGAGAGTAATGACACCTTCACTGTGACATCTTCTTAAAATGTGTAAAATTTGGCGATTTTAAAGTGTTGATTGTATTGAAGTGTAGATGGCGCACAGATGTCAACAATAAGACTGTTTCACACTCTTCGGACCACTTTACGCCACGTCAATTGCTTCTTAATAGCATTGGCCATTATTTGATAGTGTCAAAACGATCGGAGCTATTAGCACATTAGAGTGAAAACAATTTAACTAACATCTTGACATTTCAACAAGTATCAGTACAACCTAAACAAATATTCAAACAGATCGACGGTGATATTTTAGTGAAGCCCGCCGGACTGTGAAATTATCCTATTTTGTGTGAAAATACACACGAGGAAAACATACTTCATTGGCTCTCTACTTCACAATTATGAACTTTACCGTTTTATTTTGAACGAAATATTGTTTACCGTGATGATAGCACCTGTGGTCGTCGGTTAGTATTAATATGCTATACACCAATGATGGTGCAATTTTCACATTCAGGACGATCGATCCAAGATGATTGGTCTAAGGAGTCAGGAATGTTTGGGACTGTGTAAACAGACAAACACATGCGACTGACTGACTGACTAACTAACTACTTCCACTTCTTTTAATTACAGACTGGTGGGTAATTAAGTTGATATCATAAGATTGTTTCTGATCGAAGAAAGTAAATGAAAGTCGCAACTGAGTTCAGAAACTGAGACTAAAACGTAGACTAAAAAAACTAACATTGTGTGAGCTAGCATATATAACTATTGTGGTTGAGCGGGACAACGTGACAAGTGAAGAGGATCGCCATTTGCCGACCACATTGTGCCCGTTTGTCAGATAAGAACGGGGGGACATTGTAGATCAAAAACGGAGATATGCAAGGGAGTGAATTCAGTCTGTGCGACTCGTCGTTAATGGCCCAATAATGACTAGTTATTATCCCAACACTTTTGTCCCGAATCTTGATTAATGTGATCCCTGAAGGGAAAGACCGCTAGACCTTGCGGTCGAGTTGTGTTGTACTTACCGCTTCACACGAACACTGCAAGCACACCATAACCCCAAAAGGGGGTCCCAGATCCGGAGTGAAATTATCACTAAACTCGTAGAAATTACCACCGAACCAACAACCTGAAAATAGATATCATATTTAGAAACATATATTGCGTGGATAAATGAAGAACTGTCGTAACGATAGACATGGAGCCAGGGAACACTAAAAGCCCGCGGAAAGGAATTCATTATTTACATGTAACGATAAGTGAAAGTGGTAACATGTGTCGGAAACTTACAAACTTCGAGATAACAAAAAGTTCGCAGTACATGAAACAACTACACATGATTCACCTCTTTCTGCTTTTACAAATAAATTGTCTATATGAATCGTTAATATTGATATATTTGGTAACTAATTCTCAAATATGAGTAATAAAAGACCAACAAATTCACACATGTGGTGGGAGGCCTTGTACTTTAACATACGCGTTTCTCGCAAAGAGTTAGGAATGTTATTTCGTCTCTAGATGAAACTATCGAAGCCTGTAAAATTGTGAGAATGTCATCGTCTGCGCTCTCTAAACAAATCGTATCGTTTGTCAAGTAATCGCAGACTAACTATAGTTGAATTGTAAACGAGTTGGCTTCAATAACAGTGGCCATGGAATTTGTAGCCTGCATTGATCAGGTACCTTTATAGACATGAAGTACTTTCAGATTAGATTCAATACACGGACTGTTGACTTAAAATGCTAAAACTTCACCAACCTTGAAGCCCTTTCGATAACTTCGGATCGTCGTCGGCTTTTATCGGTGGTCCTCCGCCGCTTATTACGACGTCCATACAAACGGAAAGGATGAACAAAATACGGAGCAATAACGTGGCTTCACTTGCCATCTTGAGAATCTTCTACTGGTTTCGTGGTGATGCTACTGCTACGATGTGACAGAACACACATATAGGTTTCTACTAGGGGATGGTACACACTTGAACGACGTATAGTCTCTCCTTCCTTCCTCAGATGTGCATAGCAGTGATCTAATGTGTCTTACTTTGTACAAATGGACTTGACACTTCAATTTAAACTCTTGAGAAGACTCTCATTTACATATATATTCAATTGTGAAATGCCCACCCATTTCGACAGCTTGGTTTTGACACATTTAATTATGTGTTGGTGCATTCATTAGCATAGCTAAGTACTCAATTGGCGCAAGAATGATCGATTCACAAACCACTTCAAGCCGGATACAAATAGACCACGGAGCATTCTGACATCCCAACTATAGGTAATACGGAATGTCGCGACCACAAGCTAGCAAAATACCCGTTCACTAGGAAAGCTCGGTGATTTGAAAACACGACTTTATAACTTATAAATGTAGCTACAAATTAAAGCTAATCGTTTCCCTTGTTCTTTGTGCAATACATTGTAATTCACAGTACGGTGCAGTGTTATGGCTATCCGTACAAGTCTCCGGTGATGGTTGCAATTCCTACCCCATAGTGTCATCTTGTTTTTCCATTGTTTTCGTAGATTTGCCCAAACAAAACGTATTGTTACCTTCTTTATGTAGGCGACAGATCCGAGTTTCCTGATAAGAAGTTAACTAACGTCATGGAATTGTAATTAGTTAACCACCACCTCACGTAAGTTGCTTTTTTTTGTTTGCAATTTACCGTCGAATAGAAAATAATTACACTGGAGTCCTTGGTATCTAGTTGTATGTGCTGTCGGATGTACCCGAGTTGTTGTGTCGGTAAGGAAGGCGTGAAAACAGATTTGGTGCACTCAAAAGGAGCTTTACAACGTGTTAAGTGAGCAATTAACGAATGCTAATACCGTAATAATTAGGAAATAGATCGTACCGTTTAGCGACGATAGTTGGCTACTGGTGAAGGCAGACTAACGAGTTCCTTGCTGCTCATTTCGACTGACTGCATTCCTGTACCGCCAATCCCAGTTGCGTGCCAACTTTACTTTGCATTAGATTCTATATTTACATGAGAAGTGGTCCGTTGTATGAAGTAAATCGGTAAATTAAATTCAACGGTGGTGTTGTCATTGTTATGTCTGGCCCCTGACTTGAGACTATGTTAAGACGTTGGTGTGTAACTGCATGTTAAGAACCCCTTTACTGGAAAGAGTTTACAGTTCAAACTACTTGGGTCTTTATTCACCAGTATCGAAGTGCTGCATGTGTTACCAATATCTCATGAAATGTCACTAACATTCAATTATTGCATCTCTCGTGGTATATCACCAATATTAAAGTACACACACACACACACACACACACATATAAATAAATATATATATATATATACTCAGTATATGTAAAATGTCAATGCTGGAGTAAACAGTGTTCAATACGTATATGTATGTAGAGAGGTGTGTAAATAACACAGTATCAAGCAAGATGCACAGGAGCCATTACACAGTGTCACGCTGTTGCGATCGTCTTATATATATATATATAGAGAGAGAGAGAGATAGATAGATAGATAGATATATATATAGATATATGGATAGATAGATAGATTGATAGATAGATAGATAGATAGATAGATAGATAGATAGATAGATAGATAGATAGATAGATAGATAGATAGATAGATAGATAGATAGATAGATAGATAGATAGATTATTTATGTGTCCGTGTATATGGAATAGCTACAATTCCTGGTATCGTAAATCACTATCATGTATGTGGTTTTTTTTTAAATTTATATTATTTCTGAGTGTCACATCTTGTTACTTTAGTATGATATAGCAGTGACCATGTATGATATAGCAGTGACCATGTACGATATAGCAGTGACCATGTACGATATAGCAGTAACCATGTACGATATAGCAGTGACCATGTATATTGTAGGTAAAGCTATACAGCATGTTGACAAGTAGTTCTAACTTCGTTCTTTAACAAAGTGTCAATGTTACTTTATTGCTCATTTACGTGGTGTTAAAACCATCACAAAACCTATTCAGACGAAGGTGCAAAGTTTGTCTCAAAGTTTGGCGGGATTTTATGATTTTATGAGCCTGAGTTCCACAACCTGGAATAGCTACAATTCCTGGTATCGTAAATCGCTATCCGGTCCTATATATATGCTGTGTAAAACGTAATTTCTAGTAAAAAAATACTTTATTCTAAAATGATAAAATGATGTCATGAGATTAAACTTAAATCTCAAATTCCCCGTTCCTTTTGTGATGATGTTGTTGTTGTTGTGGTGGTGGTGGTGGTGGTGGTGGTGGTGGTGGTGGTGGTGGTGGTGGTGGTGGTGGTGGTGGTGGCTGTGATGGTGGTGGCGATGGTGGTTGTGGTGGCGGTGGTGGCGATGGTGGTGGTTGTGGTGGTGGTGGTGGTGGTGGTGATGGGGGAATTATAGATATAAAAATGTCACAATATTTTTACTTATATTACTGTATTTTTTTCTGTTATGTTTTATTGCATCTTTTCTGATGAACAGTAAGTAAATATTACATCTTGAATGTTCTTTGTCTGTCATTGGCACTGTGTTCATTTTAAATTATAATTATGTACATATTTTGACATTTTGTGTATTTTTTCGGGGCTTTTTACTGCTGTTAGTATACTGGATAAAAATAATAACAAATTGGTCAAAAGGAATATAAATTTGGGTATCGACAAAAAGAAAAACATAACCATGTTGTTCAGAGATTGACAAAGGGGTATTTATACTATTATAGGTAAAAATGGTGGAAGTCGAACTCTGAAAAATATTACACATTTATCCATATATTGTAGTATATTTTTCTTTGTCTACAACGTCTTATCTCGTGTCGTACATGTTATATGAAATCCTCTATGCATGTTTTATGGTTGTGAGTCGAACTTACTTTGTCTTTGGAATACCTAAACTTGGAGTTCTAGTCATAGTGATGCAAACATTCGTCTACACCGTCCATGTGTTGTTTTGTTCTCGTCTTGTTTTCTCAGTTTGGTGTGCTCAGGAGGACAAAGGCTTGTCTGGTTAGCAATTGACCAACAACTTACAAAAGATACTCGCTTCACTTTCATAGCCCTCAAAATTCTACACTTTTTGAGAAGGGGAATTTAGAATCAAACTCTATTTAATTTACCAAGCAAAATCAATCATAGCATAGACCATATACACGGAAGGTCTATGATTATATAGGTGGTCTCCCCAGCTGCGATCTTAGCTGAACATTTGCACGCATAGTTTGCATAAGCGTGAATGATGCTTCAATGGTTTTAACTGTATTTATGTACTTGGTTTTCAACACTATAAAACATGAAAAACGGACAGTGAAAGACCTTCATCTTCAAAAATTCCATTTTAATTCTGTACTGCCGTTGTTTAGAAATATGATTTCGAAAGGTAACCGAAATCCACGTTCTTTAGATTACCTTGACAAATTTGCGATGCGTTGGGTCGGTGAATACCAATACAGGTGACAGATTCCTTTCAAAACTAAGTTCAAATTTACACCACATATAATCCTCAGTGGCAATTTAGACCATTATCTCTTTGTGTATGTATATAGTTGTCAAAGGTTTGGATGAAAGACGACAATCCCCCAATTCTTCTCCCTTTGTTTTGCTAGGCTGTATCTTCTTTGCCGTATTTGCCGATCAATGCGTGGATTACACGTTGAACATTGACTCGAACAATAACCACTGTCGTTTACTGTGACCAACCTCACACTTGTTGTGGAGAGTCTATACACAGAACAACAAACGTAATGCGGTGCGACTATAGTATTTCAAAAGCCCCTCCTGCCTCCATGGATGAGAGCTGCAGACTAAACAAGAGATCGTTATTTTACGTTTTTGACCCGTTTTTTTTTAGTTAAAATACAACAAAAGTGTAACAATCTGGAATGTAGTTCGGACATTTTGTAAATCTAAGAAAAGACAGGACCAGTTTTAGTCGTGCCAAAAATGTCAATCGTGCAAGTATTTTCAGAATGTCTTAAATTTTTAAAATGTCGATCATGCAGACCAAAAATATAATCGTACGATAGGAATTTTGAAAAATACCTCAATCGAACGAAAGTGAGAAAATGTAGCATGAAACTCAAACATAAAAAAATAATAGACTTTAAACCATGGGTAATGCGTGTACTGAAGCAAACACGCCAAAATGTGTGTTGTGTAATCTCTAGAACTTAAGTGTAATTCGGCAGGTTTGGAGTTATGCTTCTCGTCATGGGAGCAATTTACACAAAATAAGTTCTTGTTGCTTATATTTGTGAAGAAATGTTATTACGAGTGCTCGTCTAGGTGGTTTCAATCTCAAACTCATGCAGTGTCCAGTTTCCCTGTATTGTGGTCGAACGTAGGAGTCTGTCGCTAACAATGCACAAGTTACTGTGAGCCCTTATTCTTTAACATTCCACCACAGGCAAGACGAGAGACGTAAGGTGTAACTTAGTAGCGACGCAGACAACCACATTCTTCTATCACAAAGAAGTGCGCCCTCAATGGGTGGAGCTCAAAGACTGGTGATAATTTCAGTTGTATAATTTTTAATCTAGAGGAAATTTAAATAAAGTTCAAGGTTCAATTAGAGGTTTTACGTACATATACTCAACTTTAAGGTATGTACTTAAAGGGGCACAAGCTGAGTTTATACGTTTTTGGGTGAGATTTATGCCGCATATTTAAAAGTCACTCACTTACTGAAGCAAACGCAACTATCACTTGCAATTAACTGAACTCAACCCTAGTAGTAGTATTAAGATATACCATATAAACGATACGATGACGTAATTTTTTATACGTATCAAAAAATATCGAGGAATCTATACTAGGCAACTGTTCTAACAATGTCAGAAGGTAATTGTAGTATCATAGAAGGCATGCGTCAACATTAATATTATACTATAACAGTTTAATCAAGGTTTTATGTAAGTATTTTCACTTTTAGTAAAAGTTTTATAACCTTAGTTTGTGTCATATTTAGTAAGCTTGTATGTATCATCGCTGTCATGTCTAATTTTCCTTGCATGACCGAAACTCGATGTTTGTTTGTTTTTATATTTAAATATTATCACTGCGACTTTTACATATTTACCTATTTCATTGTATTCTATTTGGATAAGAGGATAAATAAAATACTAGAAGCAGTAGCGAACGAGAAATCCCAACGTACATTACAGGAATTATAAAAAAAATAAAAGTAATGACAAAGTCGCCACTGGTGGCGCTCTTCATATTTTCATGGTGTCGTCATCTACGCTGCGAAGCCTCGGCCCTCTACGAAGTCTCAAATTTTCTTGGTTCAAGTCATTTTCAAAGGTATTTCACTTTACTTCTTGATTCATGCAAATATTACGGTTAGTTTGCACTATCTACAATGTGTATATAGCCGATATTTTTGTTCCTATTGAATTTTGCAAAATTTTAATTTGTGTTGTAGAAAGCCATGCCCATGTGCGATACTAACTAAGCAAATATCATCTATGACAGACGTGTACAGTTTATGATATGCCACATAGCTGTAGGCTTGTACTTGATTGGCGAATTTGTTTTGTTCAACTGATGTGTTGAAAACATGTCGCCGGCCATATGTAGTGTACATGACTCGATTCTGACAATGTCTGTAGTCGAACTTGCAGACGGAGTACGAGACAAGATTCTGACAAATGTCCGTAGTCCAAGTTGCACTGTTGCAGACGACAGCATGCGGGACTCATTGACAATGTCTGCAGTCCAACGTTCAGACGGAGTACGGAATTCGATTCTGACAATATTTATGTCCCTAGTCCAGCTTGCAGACGGAGTAGGGACTCAATTCTGACAATGGAAAAGGAAAGGGGCTGTATTGTATTGTCTTGTCTGCACAAGGTGTACAAAGTCAATGGTTAGACAGTGGGCTATGGTCAAATGCAGGTCATTGACGTTGAGCTCAGTCAATTGTGGATTGTGGTCCGATTCAATACGTACACATGAAGTGTTTGATACACTGATCATACATGATAGCTCTCTCGTCACACACGTAGTTTTTACATGTGTCGACTGTAAACGCTAAATTCATGAAATTTGGAATACAAAGCTGCTTGATAGTTTATGAGTATGGCTGAACTCAAGTTACACAGACGTAAACAAACCACCGCCTAGAATATTGTTAGAGGGCGCTATAACTTTTTGGGCTAATGACTAAACACAAGCTGTTATCACCACAAGTAGTATTTATTTATTCATTTCATCCCATTGAATCCAATTTTTTATTGCTCAGAGAAAAATACACATAACATCTTTCTATAGTATCACAATGCAATATCGAAGGTCAAAGGTCGATTTACACAACAATGAAAAAATTAATTATACCATTGTACAAATCATGAAATAATTTCTTCAGAATCACCTACAAGTGTAAGAATGGTGTAAATTCACTTAGAACAAAATTTGAAGTCCAAATGAGTTGCATTATTAGCCTTTCATTGCTTTAAATAATAAGTTTTATTTCTTTTGCATTTGGATAAGGACATAATAATTCAACAAATATAAATGAACAAATAAACCCAAATTAGATGAACAGGTGTTCAAGGTATAGTAAGTTTTTTCTTTCTATATTACTGGCACACACCTGATACACCAACAAATTTGCATTCATGATGAAGTGAAAGGTTGAAAGCTTTAGACACAGCTTTCTAAAAACAGTTTGTGTTGGAAATTGAAAAGTTCATACTATAATATACTAAATGTGCATGCTTTGAGTGTCAGCGTTGTCTTGACAACAGAGTTCATTACGCAGTGATCATGAATGTGTAATTCAATCACACTAGTTTTACATGGTATTTGAAATTGCTGAGTGGTACTTTGTTTCGTTTGAAGACTCAGTTCATTATGACAGACCATCCACTGAGTGTGTTATAATAGTGGAAGTAACGCCTTGATCTTTCCGTCTAACTTTTTCCATGTGTGTGTATTTAGTCAGATGGAATACTGGTATTAATCCTTTCTCCCAAGGGGTATTATTTGCAAACAAGTCAATTACTAGTTGGGAGAAAGAGGAGTAACTTTTGAAATGGTTTAATTTCAAATTTGAAAGGTCAATTTGAGATTTCAATTTTTTAACCTGATATAGTTGTACCACCTTTGTGTCAGGAAAGTCACAATCATTCAATTTCTGGGTCGACACCATGACTTTCACTCCATATGCATTAATATAGGTGTGAGAATAACTCGAACTCAACCCAGCTGGCTTCACTACCCTGAGACATCTCAGACCACAACATTCTTGTTCTATTTAGTAGACCCTCAAACATAAAATAAAATGCTATTACAGGTACCGAGAATTGTGATTATTTTCTGAGAAGTTTTGTATTCCTACTTATACATGCAATAACAATATTTCTGTTGCTACTTCTTCAAAGTACTGATCAATGCAGTGCTTCAGATCTGTTGTTCAGATGTATGGATAGTCTAGATGCTATATGTGGCTTCTCTCTCTCTCTTGCATCTCGCACTCATGTCTAGTCAAATGGAGCTAATGAAGTGAAAATCTGGCTTGACCACATGTTGACAAAAGTATTAACTGCACATCAGTGGTAATCCATCACACACTGACAGTTGATTGTAATTTGGTACTTCATTCACAATCCTGATATGCAGACTATAACGCCACATACATCCATTTGTTTAGATGTGAGTGATTGAGAAATTAAAGTCACAAATAGCATAGACTAATATATGAAGTACAGCACAAAGATTTCAAGAAAAGATAGCAATTTGTATTTTGAAGATCCTTACAATGCCAATGGTATAACTTACATTTCAATGAAGACAAGACTATTTCTGTTAACATACCTTCGTACTTTATGTTCACACGATAGTATATTACACAAAGTAGTTAGTGAAACCTTTTATATCTTAATTGCTAAATTCTGGGACAATAGCACAATGTCACACACTGATTGGCTACTTAGACAATAACACTGTCAGTGATTGGCTACTCAGAAAATAACACCATTGTTGATTGGCTACTCAGGAAACAACTTAGTCACTAACACAATCAATGATTGGATATACTTAAAAAGTAGCAGTCACTGAGTGGATACTTACAAAGTCACACAACCACGCATTGGTTACTCAGAAAATAACACAATCACTAACAAGTACTGATTGGCTACCGACGGAGTGCCACAATCACTGACTTTAAACTCAAAACAACACAATAAACCCAAAAAGGCAAGTTGTGTGACATAGGACTGTATTTGATAACACACCCTAGATATTTCAGTAAATTTGATTGGTAAATGCATAAGTAGGTACCATGTGTGTATTTTCTTCCTTGAGTCAAATAGGTCAAACCATAGACAGTGGTGTATCTTTTCTATGGTCAAACTAGGGAGGCCTGACAAGCCTTACATATACACAACAATGCTAGGGAGTTCATCAATACTGTGGTGTAATACTAATACCGTGTTTAGAGCCACTGAAAATATTAGCGCTTGACCCAAAAACTGTGCTGCTATGTAAATTAGGGAGTCCATCAATACTACGGTATGGTGTTACTATATACTCTCTGTTTAGGGCCACTTAGAATACTGGCGCTTGACTCTAAAACTGTGCTGCTTCATAAATTATGGTCATTTTATTAGGGAGTCCACAAATACTATGGTGTAATACTCTATGTTTAGGGCCACTAAAAATATTAGCGCTTGACCCAAAAACTGTGCTGCTGTGTAAATTATGGTCATTTTCTTAGTTTGTGTGATACTGAAAAAAATGTGCATTTAAAGTCTGAAACATTCTGGTGACGTTGATAAAACGGATGAAAAATGATTTACTTTGTAACAAAAATTGATAATGGACAAAACATTGTATTCTATGCTGTAACTTACAACAATCCAGCCCTAGACTCACATCAGGGTCAAAGGTCACATTTGGTCACTTGAGTTCTGGTCTCTGCTATATATATATTACCCTGTATTTTACATTAAGCAGCAGCGACACTTTCCATTGGGGTCTATAAAACTATAATATATGATGGTTATACTTTACAGTTTTCAAAAACCACTGTACGTTATCGGACACAGCTTCTACATCAACGTTTCCAAATCATCCGACGTCGTCATAGCAACACTCTGAACTATTGTAAAAGCCACAACATTCCTGAAAGGTTTCCATAGTAACCATCACCATCACCATCACAACCACCATTGAGGAAAATGGTGAAGTCAGCGCACACGTACAACACTCTTCACCGTGAGTCTGGGTTCTTTTTTAGTCTGCTGTGAATTTCTGGACTTTCCTTCTGTACATTGCTATCATTTGTTCCAAGAAGATGAATGTAAGGACTGTATGAGGACCCAATCTCAAGTAATATGGTGTGAAACCCTTCCATAAACTGAAGAACCCTTCATTTCGCACAACTCTAGACAATACATCCTGTGAAGTGAAAAAACAAATAAAATGAGATTATAGTGATGACTGTAGATAATGGAGTAAGTATAATCTCCAAATAGTATGTTGCTGTACACAGTCACTTCCTAGTCAAATCTCTAGACACTCTTAAAATAATGACAAAACACATGCCAAATGTCTGAGAGATCATGCAGTAGTCTCACAAAATTCATTCTCATGTAAAATGAAAGGCCCAAGTATAATTTGGTTTTACTTACAAAAGCTCCACGGTACTCTGGTTTCCCATCAATAATTTTCATGTTCTGTATTCTTGTCTTTGCAATATCTACTGGCATGGAAGCTGCTGTTGTTACCAATCCACTTATCATACTGGCCACAAAGTGACAAAATATATCATCCTTGAAATATGCTGTTGAAATGACAAATTGAAATCCGATCACAGTTTGAAATACGCAGTTGAAAAGGAAAATCAGATCACAGTTTGAAATACGCAGTTGAAAAGATATCAAATCACAGTTTGAAATACACTTGAAAAAATATCAAATCACAGTTTGAAATACGCTGTTGAAAAGATATCAAATCACAGTTTGATATACACTGTTGAAAAAATATCAAATCGCAGTTTGAAATAAACTGTTGAACAGAAATCAAATCACAGTTTGAAATAAACTGTTGAACAGAAATCAAATCACAGTTTGAAATACACTGTTGAAAAGATATCAAATCACAGTTTGAAATACACTGTTGAAAAGATATCAAATCACAGTTTGAAATACACATCAAATCACAATTTGAAATACGCTGTTGAAAAGATATCAAATCACAGTTTGAAATAAACTGTTGAACAGAAATCAGATCATGGTTTGATATACACTGTTGAAAAGAGAAATCAGATCACTTTGAATATGTTGTTGAAAAGAGAAATTTGATATTGCACTATCTGTAAATGGCCCATAGTACTGACATAGTAAGGGTACAGCCATGCTACAGATAGCTCTCTTACCAGTGATTATTAAAACATTTCAGGAAGTACAATAACATGTAATTCTTCACATGCAACAAATATCTAAGATCTGACAATGTTTTACTAATAAAACTTATGTTCCTACCTGTTCCTATTAATATTTGTTTAGCCTGTGAGTAGGATGCCAGCTGGGCAGCGTTTACAACCATGGCTCTAGCCACTGTAGGTGTAGCACCCTGTCAGAGAAAATTACAATATGAAACATTAATAAGAATATGAAAGATTAACAGTGGTATACATGTACTTCTTACTTTGAACGGTAGCGTTTAAAAAGTGAGATTTGAGTACAATGGAAATAAAACGGATATTTCAATATTTATTTATTAATCTTTGATATTAGTCAGGAAGACCACACTGGTGACTGAGTAACACCGGTATAATTGTAGATACTGGATTCAATATTAATGCAGGAGGAAAAAGGAATGCCATGGGAAAACCTGTGTTATTTGGTAGATTCAAACTGAACGACATTCTTCTTATGTTGCATCATGATGGGCAGAGGGTTAGAAAGTGGCCAGCTTTGAATCTGCAGGTTGTTGGTTAGAGCCCTGTCACTGTTCTTGGGCAAGATTTGAACCACGATTGTGCCTCAGTCAACCCAGCTGTATAATTGGGGACCTGGTAGGATACAGGTTGCAATGTGAATGCATTAATCCTTTGTGCTTATAAAGGCTGCAATGGATTGTATGCTCCCCAGGGAGTTGAGGAAGTATAAAGGGCAGTTGTGCCGACATTGATCTGTGCCAGGGTTAATAATTGTGAGTGCCTTGAACTCTCAGGAGGAAAGGTGCGTCATAAATTCACATCATTCACATCGTCATTACTTAGTGTGGCGAGGGTAATCAAAACCAGAGTAGGACTTGACCACAGTTGTAAGAGGCAAGTGGTTTAACCACTCAGCCACTGACAACCAACCCAATGTGGTAAAAAGTATATGTGGCATATAAACCATCATTGAGTAAAGATGGAGGGCAATACAAACTTTCAGGCACCTACGACCCCTTTATTAAACTCACATGACCATAAGGTCACATGCTCTGAAAAGTGGGTCCTTCTTAACCATTTGTTGACAAAGACTGAAGTGTGCAGTTGAAAATTTGACATACCAACGTTCAAGTCTGTATTTGGAATAAAAGTTTAATTCGATATTACACCTATTTTGTGTTTTGTTTAGTAAGTTTAATCTCCATTATAACAATGTGTTAACTCACCCTCCATAATGTCAGCAATCCTTCTTCTGATACAATTCTATAAAGTGCATCAAATACATTCTTATAGCCTCTCCTTTGATCTACAGGAAGTCTAATGGGGAGAAAAAAAACATGGTGAGTGGCCAGAGTTATCAACGTAACCAATCCTGAATGGTGTAATGATAACAAGGTGAGTGGTCAGCGGGGTCAACCTACACAGTCTTGAATGGTGTTCAATCTCGATTTCCCTAAACTTCCACACAATATTCCTACGTACCTGCCCTTCTCAACCCCTTAATTTTCCATCCAATATTCCCATCAACCACCTGATTTCCCTAACACATCCACACAATATTCCTACGTACCTGCCATCTGCCGTCATTCTGATTAAGGATATCTCAGCTGGAGTACCCACCACAGCAGCTATACCACCAGCACTCATACCTGATACAAAATAAAGAATAATTCAGTCACCATGGCAACAACATGGAAGCGTATACATAAGTTACCTGTCTCATCTATCAAACAATACGTTTTTTGGAATAACAAAGTCTTCGAAAACAGTGACTTTTGACTTGTTTTGCTGGTACCAATCAATCAATCAATCAATCAACTGAACCAAAAATCAAAACAATCAATGACTGAATCAATTAATTAATTATTAATTAATTCAGTCAGTCAGTCAGTCAACCAATCAGCCATTCAATTGATCAATCAATCAATCTGTCTGTCTGTCAGTCAGTCAGTCAGTCAGTCAATCAATCAACCAATCAATCAATAAACCATTCAATTGATCAATCTGTCAGTCAGTCAATTAATCAATCAATAAATCAATCAACAAATAGTCAATCAATCTAGCACATTTTATATGAAGTTGTGGTAAAATGAGTCAAGAATTTGAATGTTTTACAAGAACCATATAATAATAGGTTACACTAATTTATATGTATGGTAACCGAGCTCACACTAATAACATATACTAAAGGAAAATAATACACAACTCACCCAGGACTGCTTTCTTGAAGAAGTTTGGAGGAGTTCCATCAGGACTGAAATACAATGAAGACATTTGTTTGTTTTCAAAATATTTTATGAATATGGTAATTGTTAAATTTGACACATGGGGGGGGGGGGGGGAGACGACGGAACAGCTTCTAATTGCATCAAATTGCCAAAATTCCTTTGTAACCATGACTGATGAGTCATTCAACTTTATAGTTATGAAGCACACAACCACATCTTTCCTCACCCCCTCATTGCAGTTTTTTCCTTCCCCCTCCCCTATCCCTTTCCAAGTTTAACCCCTTCACTACTCTCCCCCTATTCATATGCAACCCCTTTCCTTTTCCACAACCATATTATTGTACACCTTCTTCCTTTCACCCCCCCCCCCCACCCAACCTTTCTCTGCACAGTACAGGCCTGTCCCTCCTCCCACCCCTTTTCAGTGTAGAGATAATCTATTATCCATGGTACAAGTAACTATATGTACATATATAGAAGTACACCAAAATAGAGATGACTACCTTGATGACTTGTTAGTGACCTTGTTGTCTAGGTTATTGGTAACACACATATTTGACCTCATTTCAAACACATGCTGATAAAAATATTATTATCAAATATGTCAACATTTTAAGTCAGTTAATAGTTTATGGACTTGGTATACATATACTTTACTCACATTGACTAAACAGTCAAATTACATGCAGCATTCACACAATATTTCAATTCTTATATTGTACATTGGACCTAGCTTTACATGTGATACGAATTTTACATTGGTAAAGTATGTAATGATCATTATCAACTGTATTCACAAAATCCCTAACCCTAATGCTACTTGTTATGTCTTGATTTTGTTTTTGTTTTTTTGTTTTTGTTATAAAACAGGTAAGGGTACACAACATATATATCTAGCCCGGTGTACTTTACCCTTGCCATGAGATTACTCTGACATCTGTAACCCTAATGTTACTTTGTTTGGGTTAAAAAACAGTCTAGGGTACACACAACATGTATATTGGGGTCACTGTTCTTCAGTCTTTCCACTGCAAGAGTCAAGGACACGATGTCACTTGTCCTGGTACATTTTAACAGTCCAGTTAAAAGATTGATGGTATTGGTGAAGACATATGCAGGATTGAGCATGTGATAACTGTTTAGCATTTGTCAACATGACATTGGTTTCAATGCTAACAGATTACAATATTGACAAGGTTATAGAACTAATGAATCCATTACTTCTAACATAGTGATGATGCCACAGTGTTCCCCTTTATAAAGTAACAGTGGAACTGTGGTACTAAACACCTCTTGTAAGTTTTGCAATCCCCTTTCACCCCACACCCCACATCCCAAACAAGTTAAGTGGCTTTGTAATTTCTGTGTTTCTGTGTTTCCCCTAAATAAGTTCACAAGGGTGCTAACCTTCTTGCAATTTCTACAGTAAGCTTCCCCTAAATAAGTTCACAAGGGTGCTAACCTTCTTGCAATTTCTACAGTAAGCTCTCCTTAAACAAGGAAACAGGAGGCGCTGAGCCTAAGGGAAGCTTCACCTTCTTGTAACTTTGCATAAAATGTCCTATTACAGTATTATTTATTGTTTCAAATTACATATTGGGTCATTCATTGGAGTAACATATGTCTGCATTTTAAACATGACATATTTCTTAATCTGAAACACATACCTTTTAAACATATCGAAAAGCATTGTATAAACTCCCAGTCTGGTTGTGGTGTATGTTGCTTGACGTAGTAAACCTGCTGACAACCTACAAGAATACAAATAATAATGGTAGTTTTTATAAAGTGTTTTCCAATACTGTGCTTAAAGCGCTTTACAATTATTACTCCTGGCACAGACATATAACAGCACAACAGGTCAACTCCCTGGGGAGCATACAATCCATTGCAGCCTCTATAAGCACATAGGATTAAAGCATTCACATTACAACCTCGATCCTACCGGGTCCCCATTTATACAGCTGGGTTGACTGGGGCACACAGTCATGGTTCAAATCTTGCCTAAGGATTTTAGCCATTCACTAGTAAATTGCAACAGTGAGACTCAAACCTGCAACCTGCAGATTCCAAGCCGACCACTCTAACCATTCAACCATCATGACTCCACAACCAGCAATGTACAGATTCCAAGCCAACCACTCTAACCATTCAACCACCATGACACCATAAACATGAATCTCAATCAACAAACAAACAAACAAACAAACAAACAAACAATCAATATATAATAGAGTTAATACATATTTATATGTTGTAAGATAGAAATGTGCTGTCCACATTCTCTCTGCATAAGTGTACATTTCTTGTAAGATGACAGCATTCTACCAATGTACTTACCCAGTGTATACAGCAAAGACGCCTTCATTTTTCACAATACTTCTCAATGCATGTAAACTGGTCTTGTGTTCTCGTTTTCCACCACCTTCTCCTATAAACCAAAATTTCATCACAAGGTTAACCTCCTTCCTTTGTAATATTTTTGTTTTGACACCCTCATCCCCCAACCTGTGTATAACCCCCCCCCCCCCCCTCCTTTCTCCATCTATTGAACACCTTCATATCATAGTCCTAGTGTGCTGTGATAGTGTAAAATCTTGCATGGCCCAAAGGCCCTAAATATCATAAAAGACCTCACACTAATCCATGTACATACATGTACCTTTTTTAAGTGGCCATACGGATGAGGATTGGGTAATTATTTTTACTTTTTAATTTATAAAACAATTTCATCATGGCTTCCTACTTGAAAACTCAATGTGAAACAATATTGACTAAGTCTGTGTTTGTAACTCAATACAGTGCAAAAGCTAAAACATGAGTAAAAAAGTTTGTTATTGTACGTACAATAACAAAGAATTTACACATCTATTAATCTTTTGCAATTTATCGAGTTACAGACAAGGTTTTGGTATATGTTGTTTCACATTGATTTTTCAAGTAGGAAGCCATGATAAAATTGTTTTATAAATTAAAATCCAAAATAAATAGCCAGTCCTCATCCATATGTCCACTTTATTAAATAACACTCACTCACTCAATCAATCAAGATGAAAGAGAAATCAGGGAAAGTAATGGCAATTTTGAATGTTTTGACTCATATTTCGAACACAGCAGAACCAGTGATGTAGACACGTGTTGGGATGACATAGACGCGTGCGCTGTCGTGTCGTGACGTAGAAGTATACATTCCATATTTTTTGTTCAACTTGGCTCGTGCATGGTGCAAGTTATTCTGTTGACTGTTTCATACGTACCACTCAACTGCATACGATTCTTGACCAAATCCAAGGGCTGTACAAAACATGTTGCAAAACACCTGGAAATGAAAAGAAGAATTACATGGTAAGAAACTCTGATAAAATCTCTGGTGGGGGGCCTAAAAAAATAATTGTTTTGGTTCCGGTTACCCGAACACACCTCGCTTTTCACTGCCGATCCTCAACTTTTTTTAAGTATTCGAGAAAAAAATAATAAAATCGCAAAAATTTTGAAGTCTCACGAGAAATAGTGGATGTGGAAACTGACATCAACTTAAAAAGACCAAATAAAACAGTTCTTCCAATCTTTAATGGCTGTACATCTGATAGGAAGAAATAAACAACGCAGACCATCCATTTGGAAAACAATGGAAAACCTGAACTAGACACTCACACAGAAAAATAAATACAATAAAATAAAAAATCTACCTATTCTAAAATTGAGTGTAGTCGGAACCACACAATTTTTTTTATCAGGCCTGAACCATAGATAGTGACGAAGAAGGTAAGGTATATTAATCCCAAATTATTGTATGTAAAGTCTACATGGGTTCACCCATTGACAGTGGTGAACCCAGGTAGACATTTACATACAACAATTTGGGATTACCTTACCTTTGAGGATTGGGACTCCCTTGTAATAAGTCTGAGGAACTTAGTGAAACTTGATGGGAACCCTGGTATGAAGTCTGGGGAATTCAGGGGATAGATTTCAGCTAGGCTGTATCATATATTCCATTTACTCAGGTAAATTCTACCTATATTATATCAAGAATATTACAGAACACTTTAGGACTACCTTACAGTCTATCTATCTATCTATCTATCTATCTATCTATCTATCTATCTATCTAATAAATTTATATAGCGCCAAATATCCAAAGAAAACAATGTTCAGTGGCGCTTAGAGTTAGAAAGGAGTTGAAAAAGCTCTCTGAAATATTGAGTTTTCAAGCGTCTTTTGAAAATGTTTACATTAGGAGAGGTTTTAATGTCCAGGGGTAGAGAGTTCCAAAGTTCAGGAGCTGCTAAAGAGAAGGAGTGTGTTCCCCTGGTACTATGAAATCTGGAACCTCTGGTAAATTTTTATTACCTGTATGTACAAGATGTGACACTTTGGAATTACCTTATTGTCTAGAAATGGGACCCCTTAGTAAGAAGTCTGGGATCTCAGGTAGATTTCCTACAACACATGTGATATATCACACTTGACAAAAGACTGGCTTACCTAGTAGTAATAGTTTAGAGTGAATTCAATGGCTGTCTCAATACAGGTCATTCAGTCATTGTTGGTGGAGTCACTGTTTGTATCTTTGACATTTACTTACTTCAACACTCTCAGTAAGGGGTTTTAATGGTATGATACATTCTATAAATGTCACTATACACCACTACACAATGTCATACATGCCTATTTTTTTAAATATAATTTCTACACTTGATAGATTTATCCATGTTAACTGTTTCACTACAATTTTCTATTGATTTCCATTGGTTTACAGACTACCATCCTTATAAATTGGGTTGCCTAGATACAATGTTTAGTAGTCTATGTGTCCTGTACTACAGCTAATTTGGTTGTCTAGATGCAATGTTTAGTAGTCTATGTGTCCTGTACTACAGCTAATTTGGTTGCCTAGATACAATGTTTAGTAGTCTATGTGTCCTGTACTACTGCTAATTTGGTTGTCTAGATGCAATGTTTAGTAGTCTATGTGTCCTGTACTACAGCTAATTTGGTTGCCTAGATACAATGTTTAGTAGTCTATGTGTCCTGTACTACTGCTAATTTGGTAGTCTAGATACAATGTTTAGTAGTCTATGTGTCCTGTACTACTGCTAATTTGGTAGCCTAGATACAATGTTTAGTAGTCTATGTGTCCTGTACTACAGCTAATTTGGTTGTCTAGATACAATGTTTAGTAGTCTATGTGCCCTGGACTACTGCTAATTTGGTAGTTTAGATACAATGTTTAGTAGTCTATGTGCCCTGGACTACAACTAATTTGGTAGTCTAGATACAATGTTTAGTAGTCTATGTGTCCTGGACTACTGCTAATTTGGTTGCCTAGATACAATGTTTAGTAGTCTATGTGTCCTGTACTACAGCTAATTTGGTAGTCTAGATACATGTATAATGTTTAGTAGTCTATGTGTCCTGGACTACTGCTAATTTGGTAGTCTAGATACAATGTTTAGTAGTCTATGTGTCCTGTACTACTGCTAATTTGGTAGTCTAGATACTTAGTAGTCTATGTGTCCTGGACTACTGCTAATTTGGTAGTCTAGATACAATGTTTAGTAGTCTATGTGTCCTGGACTACTGCTAATTTGGTAGTCTAGATACAATGTTTAGTAGTCTATGTGTCCTGTACTACTGCTAATTTGGTAGTCTAGATACTTAGTAGTCTATGTGTCCTGGACTACTGCTAATTTGGTAGTCTAGATACAATGTTTAGTAGTCTATGTGTCCTGTACTACTACTAATTTGGTAGTTTAGATACAATGTTTAGTAGTCTGTGTGTCCTGGACTACTGCTAATTTGGTAGTCTAGATACAATGTTTAGTAGTCTATGTGTCCTGGACTACTACTAATTTGGTAGTTTAGATACAATGTTTAGTAGTCTGTGTGTCCTGGACTACTGCTAATTTGGTAGTCTAGATACAATGTTTAGTAGTCTATGTGTCCTGGACTACAGCTAATTTGGTAGTCTAGATACTTAGTAGTCTATGTGTCCTGGACTACTGCTAATTTGGTAGTCTAGATACAATGTTTAGTAGTCTATGTGTCCTGTACTACTGCTAATTTGGTAGTCTAGATACAGTGTTTAGTAGTCTATGTGTCCTGTACTACTGCTAATTTGGTAGTCTAGATACTTAGTAGTCTATGTGTCCTGGACTACTGCTAATTTGGTAGTCAATATACAATGTTTAGTAGTCTATGTGTCCTGGACTACAGCTAATTTGGTAGTCTATGTGTCCTGGACTACAGCTAATTTGGTTGTATAGATACAATGTTTAGTAGTCTATGTGTCCTGGACTACAGCTAACTTGGTAGTCTAGATACAATGTTTAGTAGTCTATGTGTCCTGGACTACTGCTAATTTGGTAGTCTAGATAAAATGTTTTGACATCTATGCACCCTCAGACCATTGCTAATTTTGAGCCCAGGCAATGAATTATCAATTCCACACTGTAAATACATGTAAGTATTAATATTAGTTATTTTTGTATGAAATCCTTACTTTGATATTTAAATTATTTTTATTGTAATATAAATAAATCATTTTTACTGCTGAATAAAATCTAAATACCCACAATTGACAGATGATACAGTAATATGTCATAATCGGAAATCCAATGTTTTGAATAAAATGCAGACAACTTGTTGCACTTAATAATGTAATTCTGTATAAATAGTACACTGTTATGTAACATTCAAAGTCTGATGTAAATTACTAATTTCCAGACAGTGTCATTGAACGGTGCCAGTATTTTTTATTCTTGCCTGTACACACCTTACATACTACACATATAACAAATACAAATAACCATAGAAATTGGAGGAATAGAATGTCTACAAATAAACAAATATATACCAACAACAATAAATCTATGAACATGCAACAAGAAGTGATTTTTACTTCTCACAAGATGTTTTTTGTTACAAAATAAGTACAAACACTGATACTATGATAGTGCACAAGTGTATATAAAATGATACATTTTATCTCACTGTGACTGTGAACACAAATCAACATGGTTGGGGGTGGGGTGGGGTGGGGTGGGGTGGAGGTGATCTAAATCTAGATATACTTTGTATTCAATTTATGTGTATACATCTAAAATAAATGAGTACAAACACAGCTGTAAATGTCCAACCAGGACTGCAGGGCTTAAAATTAATGGCAGTTCCACGTCTACTGTACAGATTATTAATTCTTGTCATGGGGCTACCATAATACATGTATGCAGCTGGTAGCCCACTCAGGCTACCACAGATTATGTGATGATTTAAAGGATGGAAGATTTACAGATATAAAAGTATTTTAATAACACACATATTTCCAATAGGGGAACTCTGTTTTCAGTTCAGGAATATGGGACTACTGATCATCATCCTCGGGCTACCACTTTCTGAAATTGGTAGCCCACTAAGACTACCATGGAAAAAGGTTAATTTCATGTCACACACTTTTAGAAACATGTTATCATGTGTTTTATCTTTGCATATACAAAGAATGGCCAATATTGTACATTGAAATAGGCATGTGGGTTCTAAACTATAATTCTGTTTTCTCACCAACAACCTGACAACTGTGGAGAAGATCCACTGTCTACGGTGGCACCCTTAGTTTTGACAATCTAGGACAAATACAAACTAAAACTAATGAAACCAGGACAGTGACTTTAGTACTAGGAGCTAGTATGTTACATACGTGGATGACAGCAGTGCGTTTGTAATACAGATGTAATCATCTTGTGATCGAGATGTTGTAAACTAGTTGGAAGTCCCTCAAAATGTACACTGGAGTAAACAAATAACACTTCATATGTCTTTCATAGACTGAACCATTATACATAGTAAATGTAGTTTTAGTCCAATACACATTAATACAATCATCTCCACTGTATAGTCAAATGGATTTCTCTAGCACAGAATTTCATTCTTACCACCAACAGCGATATTTTATTCTATTGGGTCATTGATATAAACATGATGAAACTTTGGAAAAACTGTAAGAGTACCAAATGACATGGGGGGGGGGGGGGGGGGGGGTGACATGGTAGGAGTCAAGAACTGTACAGCAATATGCACAAATGCATGCCAATTATCAATATATTATCAGTCCAATATCATAGATAACAAGCAGGGTACAAAACCTCCACATATTGCACAGCAGAAGATATTCTTCCAGTGCAATGACCTTTCACCATGTCAAGGCACCCCTAAAACTGGGTCAAAGGATGGGCCGGGTCACACTAATACAACAATACAATACTACAGTCTGACTCTGCTCCATACAACGTTGTTTGTGCCTCATAACAATTACATGTAAGAAACAACAATGGTTCTGATAATAATTCACTGTAGTTCTTGTTCTATTCCCTAGACTTACTAAAGTCTCTCGGCTTTTATCGTTCTTCATTTGAATAAGAGTTTGTAAAAACACAACTCTGTTCTTGTTTTGTATAGTTCAGAATATGAGACTTGAAACAAAATCTCCCAAAGAACTGGAGCCAGTGTAGACATTCCATTTTCCTGTAAAATTTCCTATGTAGTAGTTATTACAATCTTTCTACCAGCATGACTGCCTTTTAGTTGTAATTATCAATTTTGAGAGTATGTAGTTGACGAGTTCTATCATAGGGGCCCATTAGACTACAGGATCCACTTTGGGCTGGAGTATATCAACGGCAGATCTGGCTTATAACCTTTACTATACCTTGGTGACATTTAGTCTAGTCTCTATGCATGCTATGATCATCTGATCATCTCCATCATGTAGTCAAAGGGATTTCTCTAGCACAGAATTATGTTCTTACCACCAACCACGTTAGTTTATGCTATTGGAGTGTTGATATAAACATAATTTCATTTGTTAAGTCCACATAGGACACCTTGATAAATAATAACATAACATAACATAACATAGCATAAGATAACATAACATAACATAAGATGACATAACATAACATAACATAACATAAGATGACATAACATAACATAAGATGACATAACATAACATGACATAAGATGACATAACATAACATAGCATAAGATGACATAACATAAGATGACATAACATAACATAACATAAGATGACATAACATAACATAACATGACATAAGATGACATAACATAACATAACATAAGATGACATAACATAACATAACATGACATGACATAACATAACATAACATAACATAAGATGACATAACATAACACAACATAAGATAACATAACATAACATAACACAACACAACATAACATAACATTACATTACATAACAATTACTAATGCCACAGTCCTTGAATCTGCTCATTTTGGTTTGCAAGTTGGCTAGTGACTGATATCAAAGTACACGTACCAGCAATTTTGTGTCTATACATTCAACGATCACATCTAATTTAATATGATTTCACAGATATTTTCTTACACCATTATAAGTACCTAGAAAATCTCTAATTCTCAACCCTAGAACATTTTGACATGAGTCATTTAGACCTAATTACCATGGTAACTGTCAAGTTGAACTTTGCCAAAGTGATCTATTCACCTTTCTGATCAATGTACTACATGTATGTTTACTGATGTCATTAAAATCAAACATCATCACCCAATTCAACCATCCTGACTTCATTAGAAATGCTGGTAATCAAAAACAACCCCATAAACATAATACTTCCATTAGGAAATACCTAAATCGATGATAGGTGGAAATACTTGGTTTATATTCCACATTTAAAGCTGCACTAACTGCAACTTGAACATTTTTTTTAAACTGTTTGTTCTTACTCCTATAGTGTTGTTTGTTGTTTATTTGTTGTGTTTTTATTTTTTTACTAATTTCGTTAACTTGTAATTTATTTACATATCAATTAGGTAGATAAGAAGTTGTGGATTTGTACCAGTTTGTCTTGTTTTCTTTGTTGAAATTGAAAACTTCTCGTAATATGTTGTTATTTGTATTCATTAAATAGACAAATATATCTAATGGGAATCTTCCAAGTTCCCCATAAATCCCCATTTTAGTGGTTTTCTTTGATACTCCTAGTAGAATCGGCAGAAGTTAGTATGTATAGTTTTAATATATACTGTCCTTATATTGTACACCCTGAACGGTATTGAATCACCTGTGGGTAAACATACTTGTGTGGCAGTACACATGGTATGGTGCAATATCTTATATCCTATAAAATTCATTTTTGGGTCCGCAATCAAAAATCAGCACCCTAATGAAATTATCACTGATTAAGGAAGGAATGCATGGCATCTATGAATAGAAAGTATTTTGAAAGGACTTAATTTAAATACAAACAATTTTAAAAAGAGTGAAAATTTAGTATTTCAGAGTAACTGAAGAACCTGTGTACCAGTCATGTACACTGACTTGAGCACAAACAAGTCTAAACCAATATTAATATTGTTTGTCAACAAATTATTAATTTGTGAGATGCTGACAGGGTTTGATTACCATGCCATTAGCATATATAATAATATTAGTTGAAACATACAAATTGAAAATTAGTCCTGTTTGCAGACGAAGTCACTCAGGACACAATTCTGAGTGTCCCTTTCCTTCTCCAAGAACGGGAAATGTCAAAATTGAGTGTTGACTTACTCCGTCTGCAACCACAGACAACCCACAAATAGGACTAGTTGAAAATGGGAACAAAAGATATGGGGTGGGGGGGATATGTCCAGTCACATCACGATCTATTCACGTGCAGGGATCTCATTCATAAGCAGAGGAATTATTGTATTGTATTGTATTTATAGAATAGTAGCCACTTCAGAGAGATAATACTGCCCAGTATAAACTGGAAGACAGCCAAGTGTTGGCATTTAATAAGAAGAATGCAACACGGGGTCAGAGTAACCTTCTGCGGATGTCAACGAGGGTGAATTACTGGTCTCTGACCTCCAAGAAATGAAATTGATGCATCAACTGATGTAACAAATGAACAAACGTGACATTGGACATATGAATGCCAAATCTTTCGGGTCTGATTTACATTGAAAAGGTTAACCCCGACTTGGCTTTCAAATAGCGATGTAGTAGTCCCGACAACGTTCATTGCAGTCAGTCAGACCGGTATTATTGTTCATACCTCTGAGATATAATGATTGCACGTACGCACCAGCGGGAGTAAAACTTAAAAATCTAAACCAAAGAAACCTCTTGCCGGTCAGCTGGTAATGATAACCGACCGATCACATTATTACATCGCCCTCACGAAAACATTTTTTTCACTTTGGTTAATGACGTTGTTCTTGAATCATTGATGGTATTCACTTACCCAGCACTTCCCCCGAATAAGAACTTGATGGCATTTGGAATTGGAGGAGGTTGTCTCGGTGTGCTTGAGTTGGACGCCATTTTGAGAGCTAGAGCTGTCTGCAGATATTATAGTACCGGTCCGCTGTTGAGGGCGCTTTGTACTACTGTGTTGATCAAGGCCATGTCGCCACATTCTTACAGTGCAAAATGTACTTCAAACTTGAACTTCTGCGCTAGTTGTAACGTGAACGTTTTTAGAAGTTTTGTTAGATGTAATGAATTACTCTTAATATTTTACTCCCTGAAAAATGTTGAATCACCAGTGGGTAAATGTATTGGTGCAGCGGATCGCACAATATGGTGCAATATGTTCAATCAAAATTGATTTTTGAGTCGGCACCCAGTGAATCACGATTTCTAACATGAACAACAGGGTAATTACCAATTAATATCAACAATCTTGCCATGCAACAAGAATTACAATATTCTGATTAAAATCTGATGTGGTAAAAGGGGGCTATTGCCATCCCTTTATGTTGTTTTGTTCCAGGTTATCGCTGCGATCCCACATCAATTTTTCCTTGCATCAGCAGAAAAAAAACATAATGTGGCTTGCGATGATGATAGGAGTAAACTCATACAAAACTCAATTTTAAAAAATGTTGTATTTTGTTATCGGCTGTTTGAGAGCATAACCTCAGCACATAAGCGACAAAACACGAAAATCACAATTGCTATTCACACAATGATGGATGATGGATGACATACATACCAGCATTACGATGGCCCATATAAGCGTATGGCAGAAGAAAGTACGTCTAGTTGGATAGAAATTTATACTCGATTATTAAATTTAATAAAATAATAATTATTGTTGATACTTCGTATTAAACATAAATGATAAATTCGATTTAAATCAAGGCATTTGTCATTTGTCAGCCTCTCGCCTTAGCCGCCGATGGAGGCCCTGCCGGTCCCGTAGAAGATTGTGACGTCACTTGATGTCGTGGATGACCCGGTTTTTCGTACTAAGACTAGTGTTTTTATTTCTCCACTAATTTACAGTACCTGTGATCAAAGATAGAAGAAATGGTCACAGAAGAACTGTAACTGACTATAGTTTAGACTGGCGTTGAGATACATTGATACATTTTCGTGGAATTTTAGAGCGTCAAAGGCTAGTTAGCTGCGGGAACGCTTTTTTTTGTTAAAGTCGCGCGTTGTGGTCTAAAATGCCATGAAAATGTATTTCTAGTAATGTATCTCAGTCGTAATTATGATATTTCTTGTGATAAAATTTAAACAACTCAGGACCCCCCCCCCTTTTAAAAAATAATTCAACCAAAATTGAACATTGCTTCAAACCGCACAATCAATTTCAAATGAGTATGTAGTAGTTGTAGTGCTAATGTAAAGTCAGTATGTAGTGAGTAAAGAATAGTTCTTTTGTTGACACTTTACTTTATTTTATTGACATGCATTTACTATAGCAAAAATTCTTCCATTTCTCAGTTTGACATTTTTTAAATAAATATTTGTATTTAGGGGTACAAAACATCCATTAAAAGCAAAGTCGATTTTTGTAGGATAAGAACTAAAATGGCTCAAAACCCTCACCCCATCCGCAAAGTAAAAGAATTTGGATTTTTAACTTTTATTGAACTATCAGATCTCGCCCCTAACTTTTGTTGAAAACCACAGAGAAAAAAAAGAATGGCACCCGATACTATAAGCGAACGAAGTTCGCAGTAAGGGCTTGCCCGAACATGGATATTCCATCCTCGATAGCGATGTTCGGTCGTGTGTCGTATTTTATCGGAAGAACATCCGAGGTCTAGCAGATAGACTACCGAAAGAGGTTCTCAATGGATGATATAGCCTACCCGTAAAAAGTAAGAGGTTACGTACTAAACACTCGATTTGATACAGAAATAAAACCCCGAAGCCTCACGAAGAAAAGTTTCCCTGAAGCACGTCATATTGAAAAACACCGTATCGACATTCCATAAATCAATTTGAAAGAGAATAGACGACAGTCGCTATGATACAAAATCAAGGTATTATACGCTATTATACAAACTTGTACATAAAGTATCGTGATCGTGTCCCGGGGATCGTGTCTAGTCTAGTCAGCAGCAGTGCTATTTGCGGAAGATTAGCATAACAAAGAAAGTTATGAATAACTAATCACGTGATTTACTTTTGTCGGAAATAAACGATAGATTCTGCTGGTAGGCCTATAGGGTTTCTGGAACTTCGACCAAGTTACAGCATTGTATACTATAAATATCACTTCCCTTGACTATTTGTTCCATGTTTTCTCATCACAGAATCAGACGAAGAATAATTTATATCATTACCCTCCGGCACACAATTCAACTTGAATATTTGTTTTCCTTCAGATTTGCTCGTCATAAGACGAACAACAAAAGTGTTATCTTCAAATTTCAATAATAAATACACGAATATGTATTGGTAATTTATTAAGCAAATACATATGTAGAAAATTAACATGATTTATGGAATTTATTCAGATTATTATAGAGTTATGATAATTACCATATAAGACAAATTATGTAATCAAAATATATCGTTGGGGAAAAGCTTTCGGGGGGGGGGGGTCGTGTTCCGTCAGCCAATAAAACACGAGAACCAGACGACGGCTAGATTCTATATATAGTCGTTCTCGACTTTCGACGCTGGACCCAGGAAAACTATACCTAGTCTGTAAATGGAAGGAATCAAAGTTGCTTTGATATTTACATGTATATTACCCATCCATCGCAACATTAATCTTTACACGTGTGTTTATTGTGAGCGGTTACGTGTCATGTCAGTTCAAGGAAAAAATCCTACGTGCCCGCGGCCGGCTATTGACACGACCTTCGAATTCGCGAACAGATCGAGATAGATTACGACATTGACATTGTCAGGGTCACGAACTTAAACTTTGGTACCCGAACATTGATTAGGTTATAACCTCGTATGATGTAATCATTTGCTAAAAATCCTATCACTATCTTACAGGTGTACACACTGGTTTTATCGACGGATGTCGCAATTTCCGGTACGAAACCAGGAATCTACTACTCACGGCGGATATGATAAGGGTGGGTATACCCTATCGTGACGTCACATGATGTCGTGGATGACCCGGTTTTTCATGCTTGATACTGTGACGATCATACGTACTTGATGGGCCGAAGGTAAACAGGTGACAATTTAATTGTCGGAACAATATTATTCAGATCAGGCACTCAAGCACCTGACAGACGTCGGTGAGCTCTCGAAAACAAACACATTATACAATATAACATAACAACAACAATATAAATTTATCTCAACGGTCAACTGCAGTCGAAACAGTGGTATTGTGCGACACAATTCATTCAACCAATATTTAACACCCTTTACACAATTACGAAATTATTTCTCCTCACTCCCCGCCCTTTGATTCGTCACACCCCCATTATCTCTTCCCGCGATGACATCATGCAAATATAATAATAAAAACAAAACATAAAACATCAACATGTACAGTATCTAATGTATCTCGTCCAATAAAATAGGTCAGCCTTCACTGTCTACGCAATTTGTAAGGAACGAAAGGGTGATGCGTCAAGGAGAACACAATTGGGAAAAGGGTCGGGGCTAATTCAAGGAATATAGTGGAGTGCTTCCTATATTTAGTCAGATATCCCAACAAAGGTTGTTTTCCTCGCAAGCGGATAGTGTTACGTAGTTTACGCGTGTAAATGACGTCACTAAGATAAACTATTCTCTAGAGGGGTTTAAGGCTACAGATTGAGGGACGGTGAACTTTGGACCCTTTTTAGTCACAGAAAAAAGAGATGAAAACATCATAATTATGCCCTAAAAGCAATTATAGATTTGAAAATACCACTCATGAGATAATTAACTGAGAAACCGTTTGATTATAGTCGTTTTTAAACGAATGGAAGATGTTTGGTTTATGCCTCGGTCACGTGATGTCCTGCCTTGACCTGCTACGCCATATTGGTTTTGTTTTCTTCGTACGGGCCTTGAACGGTCATTTATTTGTCAGTATTTTACCGAGTGACCACACATCAAACTCACAGTTCACAAAAGTGGCGGCAACAAGGAGTCGGTTCAGCTAAATATTCTCCGGTATAATTCATAGCAACAAGGGACCATCTTTTCTTTGTGTAAGTACATATGTTTTTTTCCTTGCTGTTTCATTATTTTCGCAGTGCCGCACATTACCAGTAATAATAATTTCGAAATTGCGAGACTAATTCTGTGTTAGGTGTATTTCTCGTGTTGAAAGTAACCCATTTTCGACAACATAACAACCCTCCTTGTAATACTGTTGAGAAAAATTGTGTTTATTAAGAGTATCGGTTGAAATTTTCGGTGAGTATGCTCGTAACATTCGTGTCCACGACGCCGGGAATTGAGAACAGCTGGGTTTCCGTGCATATTTTGTGAAATTACGTGTGGCCGTCTGAAACCCGAAAAAATAGATAATTCAGACTTCTGAGATAAAATTTATGATACATTTAACTGAAGACAGTCATTTGAATGAGTGTGAAGTCTTGGAATACTGTAATATGTGTCATGAAATCGTGGTATGTCGAAGGCAGTAAATGTTCATTCATTTGAATATTGTTCTCTTTGTCCTCTGTAGTCGATCAATTCACTCGCACGCACACACACCCAAGTGAGTTCGGTCGCTCACTCTCTGATTCACGCACAGGAACACTGCGTGGGCAGAAATTGTTTCATGGATTTCCCGTTTACCTTTGAGATAAATGATACCCGCCTTTACTCCATATTTTTATATAGGAGATTTTTTGAGTATCTAGACGACCGACCGTAATATTTTAAATAAAATGGCCTCGCTGATGGCCATGGCCGCCATGCGAAGTACAGTGAAACAGTTGTTTTCAAGGTCAATAGTATATTTCGGGTGATATAAAGGTCATTTATTAGACTGTACGGCATCACTTAGTCACGTCAGATAGATACATCACCAGTTAGTCATTGTTTAGCCGTTCACGAAGAATGAATTTCATTCTTTGTATCTTCCATTTTGTAAGGGCTTCTCAACTCTAGAACAGGAAGTGGTTCCATTCCAGTCTTTGCCTGTCGTAGTATTCATAAATTAATATCTTTTTTGTAAACAACTCACAAGGCCTCACAAAGAGTCAGAACAGCGCCAAATTCCTTTATCTAACACGTACAAAGCGAGGTCATTATTTTTCACGAAAGTTAAGATAATATTGTTGTTTATGAAATAACAAACATTTCATCAGAATGAGCAAATTGGGAACATGCAGAACTAAGGTGAGATATATTTTAGGAATAAATTAGTTGGTTACATTCACAATAGTGATAGGATCCAGAAAAAAAATTAAGAACACGAGTATGAAATCTTTTTAATATTCTCTGCATTGATTGATACATATCAATTTAGATATGCAAATGAGATCATTTTTTGTCAGTAATTCTATAGAATGGAGTAGCTTTGTATTATGTCAATCAATTTATGTGACAGCATTTGTGCCAAATATTATGTAAAATAGTCAGAAAAAAAGTAATCAATATTCCAGTTAGAATGTGTACAAAAGACACAAGCATGAACAGTTGGTAGAGTTGTGTCTATTGTGTTGAGAGAAGACAGGTAGAGACAGACCCACTTCTTTAATAATTATCAGGGTAGCTATATGGATGCATATGTTACAAAGAAACACTGATTAACAATGCAAACACCCAGTTGAAATTTAGATGACCTATTTGAATTATCATATTTTTGTATGTTACTGAAAAATGTTGGTATGGTAAAATGATCCTGTGCTATACATCTGCTTTTTCCATTGTTGTGTTGTGTGTTTCATGTCATGTGTGTCTACATCCTGTCTGTCTTTGATAATGAGATAAGTTTTAGTATGTGTAAATTAATGAATAACTGTATGGACATGACAAAGGATTTGTGGTGTAACATTAGACACCTAGAATTGTCTGTCTAGAAACGTTGTACAGCAGACACAGACATAATACCAAAAAAGAAACATGTGGAAAAGAATGTGTTGTGTGGCGGACAGTTCAGAGAGAGGCAAAGAATGTTTCCTGTTTACACTCTGAGTTGTGTTTTATTAGAGTGAGTAATGATGTCACACTATTGTGGAGTAGGACAACAACATTTGTGTATAGGTTCACAGAGATACTAGTAGGTTCAATAACCTGTATTGAGTTAATATTGTACCATAGTCCATATATACCTACATCTACAGTACAGTCCAACCAGGGGAAGTTGTAAACAAGTGTATTGTAATGGTAATAATGGCCAGAGAATAAATTTTAAACGGGGCTGTTTTGTTTGTTATCCCGGTACTGAAATTGTCCATTTTGTTTCCATTATTTTTATTATGCTTCTACATATTTTACTATGTAAACCAACAGAGGTAGTCTAAGGATATATATTTGGTATGATCTGATTTATGTAAATTTGTAATCTTTGGCAAAATAGAGAGGCAACATTTGAATTTATAACCAGGATTATTCCATATTCAATGCCACCATTATCTTTGTATTCACGCTCTCCTGGAAAGTAGACAGATCTAGTGTGTGTTTTAAAATGGATATTGGCCTAGTCTATTTGCACAGCTCAAGGAGTCCAATATGTTGGCGGTACGCTGTTTTGATTTTTTTCGGGGGGGGGGGGGGGGGGGGGGAGGGTAATCAACGTATGATAGTATGTCTATGAATCTATATGATGCATGCACAAAAGCGATCATGTTTGTTGATAAGTTTACAAGGTCAAATACATGCATTTATCAATTTATCATAAAACTTAATGACAAGGACTAACAACATGCCTTCTATAAGTTACCAGGTACAAGGACAAAACATGTCTTTTCCTCTAAATTCGTTACAAGGGCAAACAACTTATCTTTCTCCGAATGAAGGTAAAAGGGCAAAGACATCTATTAAAGAAATTGAGTTGTCGTAAATAGAAACCGGAACACTGGCGCAGTGACGTACATGCTTATACTGTTAAGAATCATAGTATTAAGATTTATCATGCCATTGGCATGTTGTTTCACTTGTTTACGTCTATACACTGACAACAGACTACTCAAGGATTGCCCTTAAGACTTCACCCCAATAAATTGTTATGTCGGTGAAAAAAAAACCTACTAAGTTATGTTTGGTTGTTGCAAGAACACTTTTTTTTCATAACTGTATCAGTTAATATGAAATCTGTACTGAAAAGATGGATGACATCGGGAAAATGTATTTCTCAAAGATGGGAATTTTCACACTGTGAACGATCTCGTTCCAATTTATGAATGAATTGTGTGTAGGTTTGTTTTGGCAAATTATCAAAAAGGGACTTTCCAGCTGTAGGCAGCAAGTGTTAGTGTAAGTGGGTATTTTAAATATATAATATATTGTTGTTGTTTGGGGTCTGGTAATTGGTTATGTTCCCAGGAACAACATATTGTGAAATCTTGGGAAAAATCCAGTATTTTTAGCAAGGTTTGACAACATTTGCAACAGAAGCAATGTAGTTAAATTTATGTAGACTCCATTTCATTTGCTTTCTGAATGGGAGGTCATATGAACATAAAAAGTCCTACATATTTTATGCAATTTCTTGCTTTTGAATACAGGACAGGGAAACCCTGATAAAAAATCACTGTAATACTAGTCTGGTAAATATTACCTATTTACATGCTTTACAAAGCAGCTTGGTATTCCAACATAGCAGACAGTTAACCTCAGACCATATGTACAAAGCTATACTGTCCTCAGAGATTATATGTAAAGTGTGGTCAAGGTCATATCATACATGGCCTCTTAAGGACATAAGGACGCAACCCAACCCAACTGTACTCGGTTCATGGTCAAATGAAGAACCACATATTTCCCCAGCTTGTAGAAATCTGGAATTTGCTGTTGTATCAGAATAGATATTTATATTACTGGGTGATTCCATGGGTGAAAAATCAGTTCTTTAGAGGTAGTTAACTGCAAGTCGAGATGTCTTTGTCTAATAATAGATCTGTCATCATATTCATATGTATGTCCTTGTTAGGAAGGCTTCAAGTAAAGTGGTGTCCTTTTTGAAAGGCTGTATGTTAAAAACAGCAGTTCAGTAATCTTTGACTTGATCATTTTACTGGTATGTTATCTTACATATATTAATTCTGGTTTCTTTTCTCATTATTTCACAGATTTCGGTCGAGAAGAAGTAAGAGATTCGATTCAACCAAAAAATAATTGACAAACTGTCAAACCCGTCGTGTTTGATCAGCATTCCTGATGCAACCATGGGCCAGAAAGTTTCAGGTGGTATAAAGACAATTGCTAGAGACCAAGTATACAAGCCTTTGAATAAAGACTATATACTTAGCATGGATTTCCATAAACCCAGTCGACTTGATATTCTCCTAGACATGCCAGCAGTTGGCAAGGACATACAAGTGAAACATTCATGGAATGAAAATGATAGATCATTGAACATTTTTGTCAAAGACGACGACCCGTACACCTTCCATCGCCATCCAGTAGCACAAAGTACAGACTCCATCCGTGGCAAACAGGGATATACTAGAGGACTTCATGTGTGGGAAATTCATTGGAACACGCGTCAACGGGGCACTCATGCCGTTGTCGGTGTCGGTACGAAGGCTGCCCCTTTACATTGTGTAGGCTATCAGTCGTTGATCGGAAGCAATGCCGAGTCCTGGGGATGGGATCTCGGTAGGAACAAACTATACCATGATGTTAAGACCAATCCAGGAATTACGTATCCTGCCCTTTTAAACTCTGATGAAAACTTTGTAGTTCCCGATAAATTTCTTGTAGTGCTTGACATGGACGAAGGTACACTAAGCTTTGTAGTAGATGGGCAGTATCTCGGAGTAGCTTTCAAAGGACTTAAGGGAAAGAAAGTATACCCTGTTGTAAGTGCCGTCTGGGGACATTGTGAAATAAGCATGAAATACATTGGTGGACTTGATCGTAAGTATCATCATAAATCCATTCTTTTGTAATGTGTGTGTATTCTACCAGCTGACTCCATGCCTATGGGCATGCCTTCTACTTATTATCATCTATACTCCCTATGGTATGAAATCTGATGTTTGACGTTCATCCTGTTTATTACAAAGCATGTTTTTTTATACCAGATAAATATTTGTTTTATCAAAAAAGGGAATCCACTGTCTCCAGTGTTAGAAAATATTTTCATGGGAAATAACATAAACAACGTACTTGTGTTGTAGTCAAGTCATAACAAGAGATGCATTGTATTGTAAGTCACGATGTTGGAATAATGAGGTCACAGTGTAGTCACATTCATTGTCTAGTATAGACGTGTGATCTATGAATACAGGGATACTTTCCATTATTCGATATGTTGTTCAAAGCGTTGTCCTAGCGTATTACTACATTTGTATGTGTTTATTGATATATGTGGCACATTTTCTATGTAGGAAACCCTAAGCATGCTACAGTTAAATATCTTTCCAAAAAGAATCTACCCTATATTCATAAATCTGCTATTGTTTCCCAAATGTTGGTAATCTCCCACGAGAATAATTGCTCAATATCCTTCACAACCATAGCTAGGTTGAAAATCCTGTTTTTTTAAGGTGATTGGCCGTGTTGTAAATGTTGTTGGTGTCATTGGAGGAATGGAAGGACATGTTTTGTTTGCTGTAGGTTATGAATAGGGAGATATCAATATCCCCCAAGGTCAGAACCCACCTTAGAGTTGAAACGGCCATATGCTTTGTTCTTTTTTACCCTTTCCGTGTGCCAGAAACCGAGTGAAGCCATTGTTTATATTATTGTGTTGGATTTTATGACTCAAAATTTGGGAACATTTATATAACAATGTGAACTCGTTATGAGCAAAATAATCCAAATTTATTCTAGGGAGTCAACCTATTCATAACCCTAACCTTAGCCTAATCCTGGACTCCCTAGCTTGATACAAATGTGTATCAATTGTTTGATTCCGTTGTTGTACACTCATTTCTTAATTAAAATTTTGAAGGCATGATTTCTTAATTTAAAAATTTATCCTCTCTTTACTGGGGTGGGGGTATATTTGTAACTACAAGTTGAGCAAAGCAGGACGAATGGTCAAAAAATGTCTTATAATATTAAACTGGTGTCTGAAAAAATTTTGAATCTCGTGGAGGGGAGAGGGGGCTTGCTAAATTAGGTGTAAATATCACGTTATATTTCTGGGGAATTCAGTAACACTACACACTTAGTGATATTATATTTAGAGAGCAACCTGCCGATGAAGATATCACGCCTGTGGATATCATTAAAATATTTCAGTATCCATTTTACCCAGTCCTTAACTGTCTACAGAGTATTGGCAGAATTTAGTAAGCAAGACATATGTCTGTAGTAGACGCTCTCTTAAATTTATTCCTCTGAAATTTCATAGATATG
The DNA here is from genome assembly GCF_964340395.1 of Glandiceps talaboti. Lineage (NCBI taxonomy): Eukaryota > Metazoa > Hemichordata > Enteropneusta > Spengelidae > Glandiceps > Glandiceps talaboti. The sequence goes on along the minus strand of NC_135569.1, from coordinate 11,175,435 downwards.
CTTTCATCACCAGTCACGAGCAGTAAAGACACATTAGTCAGGAACAAGCTAACCATCTGTTTACAAGAAAAATGGTGGTACTCTCATAAATTAAAATATCACCAGGCATGTATGTGTGTTAGATACTCAAGGATGACCATTTAAATGTTATAGTGTTTGCGGCATCTGTTACAGGGTCACGTTTTAATCCAGGGTCATGGTATTAATGTTATCTAGTCACAGGAGCCATGAGGATTACCTACAGAATCATTCTGTTGTTGTGGGCCAACTTCCAGAAATCTATTTTTTGTCATACCTAAATTTTGTAATCCTAATCCTAAGTGGGCGTTGAAATATGACGACAACATTTCAGTGAATGCATAGAACTGCTTACAAAGCTTGAAACATGACACAGTTTAAGTCTTATTTATTGAGTAATTCTGTATTTATATATGTAATATGTGTATTAATGTACTGTTGTTCTCCTTTCTTGATTTCAACAGCTGAACCTTTACCTCTCATGGATCTGTGTCGACGTGCAATCCGTGTATCCGTCGGTAAAGAGAGACTTCACAAAGTGTATGACTTGCCTTTGCCAACAGTACTGAAAAACTACCTATTGTATCACTGAGAATATATGTCTGTATGTGTGTGAGTCTGCACAAAAAGTATGTATTATTTGAAAACAGAGAGGTCCCTCTGTAGAACTCTCTTGAAGCCACATTGATGAACTAAGACACACGATCATCGTCAAAACTCAGGACGTCTTCACCAATCAAGTAATGAACGACGTGCAAGAAATCTTCGCGTCAAGTTGATTAACCAACCAGAGGATGAGGATGCTCTTCCAACAAACAAGGCTGACCTTTGACCTGGGTTAATGTCTTCACAGGCAAAATCTGGGTTCTCTACAACTATGCTATGTTTTCTGTTGGGACTTCTTCACAAACTGGTTTCGATACTGCACATCTATATTGAATTGTCGGGAACATAATATAATTCACCCACAGATGTGTGCCCTGATCTCACAAAGGCAATGCGTATGCCAGATGTTAGCAATTGCATGGCCATATGTAGACAGTATTGTAATATCATAACAAAGACTATATCAAGAAATGCACAATTGACAATTGTTTATTCTATATAAATTGTCACATACTGTAATTTATTATCGAATCAAGACTGGAATTTCTCTTCTTCAACAAAGCCTCTACTTGCTTGGCACATGGATCATATCTCTCTCATTTCCTAACGAGTTAGTCAAGCCATACACCTTGGAGAAATGGATTCTTAATATGCTCACACACTTGAGTCAGGGGTGCTTAGTTGGCTGGACTTGTGTTGAGTCACATGGAACACCAATCCTTCCAGACTGTGGTAGCAGATAATTGACACATTTTAAGATTTTGAATATATATTTTATTACGAACGTACTGTTACAGTGAATGAAATAATATGTGACAATTATGGCAGTCATTTTTGCAAATTAGATCGTGACGACTGATCTGATTTGCATACTGGACTGAAAACAAGAAGTGTGTCCCCAAATTAATATGTAAATGTGTGCGTGTAATTACTTGTTTCATAGTGTGGCTAGCTTGTTCGTTTTTGTCTACTTTGAACTGGTGCAATACTGTATTTTGTATATAATGGACAACTGGTATGCTGAACAATTTTACACAGGTGAGATGGTCTTTCAGCCTTTCGTTTGCCTGAATTTTTTGTAAGTGAATTTTGACAGATTTGGCTGCCACTCATCTGTTAATTCAACTTTATTTGACTGTTATTTTTTATGCCAATTCACAGTCAAGCCATGTTTTGTATTCCTGAATTTTTCTTTGTAACGATGAGGTAACGACTCTTATTTATACAAATAAACTCGTTTTCAGCCTTTAATGGCATCTGCAGGGTTGAAACATTTCGACATGCAAACTTATGAAGTAGACTATTTAGAAACAAGAATCTTTTATCTAAATTATTGTAGCAATAGTACGTTTTACAAGTCAGTAGATAGCAAAAAAATTGAATAGGATACGCTTAAATGTACGATACCAGAGAATTTTAATACATAGGTGCTTGCTGAGTTGGGTTAAACGAAGCCATTTCCAGCCATTAAAGCTCACATGCAGGTAAAAGGGGCCAAAACTCATTCTTGCTTCATAGAAGAAAAATAGACATTTTCAGTCAAATAATCCAACAAGCTAGGAATAATTGAAAATTTTAAAAAGATTTTACCAAAAACTGAAATTAATTTTTCAAACAAAGATACTAATTTTAAAATTCTGTTAGCTTTTGAAATGATATTATCAGGCAAGGAAGGCTGGAATGAAACCAGAACAAGTGTTGTATTATAATTTTTCTGTCCACTTTCTTCTGTTCAACTCAAATTTTATCTTGAATGCCTTCATGCATCACCTGTGAGGTCGATATAGCGTACACATATTCCTTGTCTTCAACTTTCTCTGGTTCAATATTTATAATACTCGACAAGAGGATACAGACTTGTTCTTTTTACAGAATGGTTGTTGTTGCAACCAGTCCTTTATTTATATAAATCTGACTTTTTTTAGCTATATGAATCAATGATATCATTGCCCGATAACTGAATGAGAAATGTTTTAGTTTGTAACCATTTTGAATAGATATTTTGTTTTATATACGTCATATACTTGTATCATGATCTGATAATCTGTCGGTCTGCAAAAAACAAATGTATTCTCAATCACGTGTTTGTAGTTTCTGTGAAATTAAACAATCGTACAGACAATTATGAATCTTGTTGAATTATCGGGCTGTAATCTTGGAAAAATGCAATTTTTTGAAGGATTCCTATTTAATTTTGTAGAATTCATGTTATAGAGTCGATGTCAAATCTATTGTGTGTGTACAGTATAGTGTTTTTAGTGTTTAGTTATACTTAATGTCTTATAGATTATTTAAATAAAGATTGATGGGCGTAACAGAATTTCTGTAGCTGTATGATGTGGTTTTTATTCCACCCTCTCGACCACAAACTTAGCCCCCCCCCCAAAAAAAAGGAGAGAAAAAAAAAGAATTGTTTCTGGTCAGCATACGCATCACTTAAATAACCTCCCGTTGTTGGTTTTGTTCCTGTTTGTCCAGCCCATGCAGTCTGAAGCTCCGAGGGGAAACACAAAAATAACCCTCCCTACTTCAGTGACGACCACATGCACACACTTGCTCTAAAGTACTAAATGAAAAGAACACCAACTGCCATAAATAGTAGACTGAGTGGCAGGTTTGTTGAGAATTAAAAAAAACGAAACGTGTCATCGCACCATTTTAGACAACCTCTCCTGACCAGAAACAATTCATTTTTCTTCTTTTTTTTGGCCTTAAACTTATTTTTTCCAACTTGCTGTTTTTATGTACAAACAAATATCCCCTTAGTAGAGAAAGAGGAATATTTAGTATGTAATCACCTATTTGAATCAAAAACAAGATATTTAGTTTGTCTTAATTTATTTATTAATGCAACAGAATTTTTGTGGTGGTAGTTAAGCTTACAAAAGTGGTGAGATGCATTTATTATACTGGCTGATAAAACCTACAAACTGCTTTGGCAAGAATGTAGAACAGTGGATAGGACCACACAAAGGATACATATTTGTGTCAAAGCTAGGGAGTTATGGGACCCCCTAGCATAAATGTGATTTGTATTCTTTTGTGTGTATAGGCTTCTATTCATTGGAGTCCAGGAATTAACAACTGTGAAGACTAATTAGACCCCCATTGAGTACCAGAAAACTTGAAGTATTGGTTTATAAGCCAGGTTTTAGAGTATTTCCATGTAGGGGGTTTTTATCTTCATTATCCAAGGCCAATGTAACAACTTGACTGGTTAATTAGGAACACATTGTGTGTGTCAATGACTGCCATGTGTACACAACACTCAGTCTATAAGTTGTTTCATATCTTCAGTGTGTGTTTGCAACAACTTCAAAGGCCTACATAAGACATGATACAATGCACAAGTCAGTTTCAACAAAAGAATATGGAATATAAATGGTCGTTCTACGTCACAACAATGCGCATCAATGTCACGACAACGTGTGTCTACGTCATTGGTTCTGTATTTGAAATACGAGTCAAAATTGCCATTACTTTCCTTGATTTTTTTTTATATTAATGGAGATATAATTATATTATTCTTCAATAATTTTCTTCATTCGGCCGGAAAATACTAATGACCTATTAAAAGGTTGTCACTACTTGTCTAGCAACTCATAGTGACAAGGCCCCTTAGGTTACTTGACTGAACAAAGAAAAACGTTAGCGGAATAATATCTAATTGTTTATTGAACTAGGGTTGTCCTGTCAGATGTTTGATCACAAGGAACCTAGGCACAGTGTTTAGCAAAGCAATCAAAAAAATGTAAACATGTTTACTCAAAAATATGTGAATGAAAACACAAGTATCTGTCTAGCTACCATCTTCTATAACTGTATGTCGGCCATATGGATGAGGATTGGATATTTTTGGATTTTTAATTTATAAATAAATTTATCATGGCTTCCTACCTCATAAATCAATGTGAAACAACATATGCCAAGTCCCTGTTTGCAACTCAATAAATTGGAAAAGATTAATAAATGTGTAAAATGTTTGTTATTGTATGTACAATAACAGTTTTTTACACATATTTTTTTTTTAGCTTTTTTGTAATGTATTGAGTTACAAACAATGACTTATGTTGTTTTTACATTGATTTCTCAAGTAGGAAGCCATGAGAAATTATTCAAAAATTAATTTAGAAGATACAAATATAACTAAATATAAATACACAACACTCATCCATATGGCTTCTTTAATTGTCTATAAGGTGCAAAAAAAAAATTTGTGTGGTTCCAATTACATTCAATTTTAGAATAGGTGGGGTAGGTAGATTTTTTATTTTATTTAAAAAAAAAATTTTTTTCATATGTGAGTGTCTAGCTCAGTTATATTTTGCATTGTTTTCCATATGGTCTCTGTGTTATTGGTTTCTTCTCATCAGATGTACAGCCATTACAGATTGGAAGAACAGTTTTATATTGTCTTTTTAAGTTGATTTCAGTTTCCGCATCCACTATTTCTTGTGAGACTTTACGATTTTCGCAGTTTTATTATTTTTTTCTTGAATACGTAAAAAAAAGTTTAGGGTCGGCATGAAAAACTAGGTGGGGTCGGGTAACCAGAACCAAACAAATGTTTTTTTAGGCCTGATATGGGTCTGTATGTTAAACATGGCCATCATTTTAACACCGTACACCTTTTACAGCACCATCCAACACAATATGCTTTGGATTGCGAGAATTAAACAAACCAAGTGAACTTACACATACATAAAAAAATCTTGTCTTGAGATCAATAAAGTGATGGAGGCTGACATTTCAAGATTAACCTTTGAATGAGATAAAGCTTAAAATTACCAAAAATGTAGGAAATCTATGTGAGCTGTAGATAGAATCACTTCCACACTAGAATAAAACCACCAAGATGATGGGGGATGAATGAAATTGTTTATTCATTCTTTTTGATTCCAAGGTGAAATAGGATTTGTTAAGTTCAGAGAAGCGTTAATCCCAAAATGACAGCTATCAATCACTTCATTGGACATAGTGTATTCTATCTCAACAAGTTGTTTTTTATCTTATTCCACTCCTAGCAGCATTTACATATATTTTGTAAAATATTGACATACACATGCATCCACAATTTTACTCAAAATATGCATAAATAAATGTAAATACAAGTAATTGTCCATTGTCCATTACCTATACCTAGTGTAGGTAGGTTGGTATGCTATGTTATACAGAAATTGAAAATGGACTTTGGTATTGCTAAATAGTGATTTACTGACTAGAATGTTGAGTAAATATGTATGTACATGTGTGTATGTGTCTGTTTGTTTGTTTGTTTGTTTGTTTGTTTGTTTGTTTGTGGCAAGATTCCTGAATTTGGGTTGAGGACCAAATGTACAGTCAATATTCATTTGTTAGTCAGTGATTATACCCCCCCCCCCTCCCCACACCCTCATCCCCAACAACAATCAACCAACCAATCTATATGTAGGCCATATAAAATAAATTGAATGTTTCTAATTACATAAAATTCAAATATAGGTTATGACAGGATTTAACTTGTTTTTGTTTTTTATATAAGGGGCCATGACATCTCTTTTTTTGTAGTAGTTTAGTAGAATATTAATATTTTCAAGCCGTTTTCGAGAGATTTTCTCAAATGACTTGATGTTCAGGGTCAGAGGAAAACTCGGATTCACACGATTTATTCTGCATGACCTTTAAGACTACTGTCAATAAACACAATAATTCTCTTTTTTTCACGACCAGAAAATTCCTCACATAGACATTCTGACTCTCTGCCTCGTCTGTAAGTAGTTCAGGAGGGTGGAAAGAAGATAAATGTATGAACGCCGTGCCCATTCTTTCATTTTAGTGGGTAAAAGGAAAATCGATGTCCTTAATTTCTCTCAAACACGTCGTTATTACGTTTCATTATTGTTCACTGGATAACGCCGACACCAATTAGTTTACAGTGGAAGTCTTTGTGTGTTGTCTGACACTGGGTGTAGATGTTATACAAAAGTCGGCACAGCCTTCGAGCGTAAGATCTTTATGACTTTGTCCTTCAAACTTATACTCGCTGATATATGCATCTACTAACAAAATACCTGTCAAGGCCGCTCATTGTAAAGATGAGCGGAGGAAATATATCCCGAGAAATTGAAATTTCGGTCATGACACATTTTTTTCTTAAGGTTTTTAAACTTTGAAGTGCCAAATAATGCAATTAGAACATGTATAGCAATCAGTGTTCGGTCAAAATACCACAGGTATGGGAAATATCAATAGTTGCCCTTCACAGCGAGGACATATTGTGACGTCACCAACTGCCGCGCATCGCATTCTGTACACGTACAGTCATTTCGTAAATCCTCGTTCATTTTCGGCCTGTTATAAACGAACAAAACCACCGAGAACACTACCACAAACTTTTATTCCCGCTGTGGATTATCGCTCCCGGTGTGATATTAACGGTCTATGACCTGCACCCGGGGCGTTAGTCTTGCTGCTAGACTTTCGGTCTTTCTTCCGATACGATATCGCGATAACTTAAGGTCGCTTGTCGTATTGTATTGGAAGAATGCCCGAGGTCTAGCAGCTAGACAGCCGGGGCGTTTGCTCCGGGGTCTGTCATTGCTTATAATTAGCTGAGAAAGCTAAAATAATTCTATATCTAATACAAGAATTAAGTTCACCGGCAAACGAAATATTCATATATTGTATACATTATCAAACTATATCAAAGAACAGGAATTATTAGGGACCTAGGATAGGTTCTTCGCTAAAAGCTTTGGTAAATTATAGCCATTTGCCACAGACCCAGGGTCACAGAGAAGAAAATGAATCGGATGTATATTTATATTTAAGAGAGTATTCAAACACGTCGGTCATATTTTTTATTGTCTAGTCACAGAGCTAAAAGAGGACACACTAGTATGCTAGAAATAAGTAGTACCTGACAGACTAGGAATAAATCGGACGTTAGGAAGGTGTTGCTTGACAATAGCGAAGGTTACTGAGAAATGGACGTGACATCATGGACATCCATATCACGGTTTATGTTATGTATGTATGTATGTATGTATGTATGTATGTATGTATGTATGTATGTATGTATGTATGTGTGTGTGTGTGTGTGTGTATGTATGTATGTATGTATGTATGTATGTATGTGTGTGTGTGTGTGTGTATGTATGTATGTATGTATGTATGTATGTATGTATGCATGTATGTATGCATGTATGTATGTATGTATGTATGTATGTGTCGGGGAGGGTACTAATATAACCACGTTTCAGGAAAAAATATTCCCAAATATCTATGGCCCAGTTTTCACGTCGAGGCACCGCAATTGGATAAATCAGAGCTCAACTTTTATAATAAACTTTTATGAACTCTATGTTGGGCTCTGACCATTATTATTTTCTATAGTGGCCTGAGGTTGGGGATGAAAAGGCCTAGTTCATTTTCGAGTTCGTGTAACTTGAAGGTAACTGTAGTTATTGCATTGTTTTCATCCATTTTGTTCTCAGTGGTTGTGTGTTGTTCCGTCACATATATAGAGAGAACCGTGGTTTGTTGTGTTTTAGTTATTTTTATGAAAAGTGGAAGAATCTATAGAAGTGGGCTCGCACACAATTACTCGATAAACGGTACAAGCAACACACCACAAAACAACGGGTGTGGTCACAATGCCATCATGAATCTGTGCATCATTAGCGAAAGGAAATCGTTATTATTAAAGAAGCCAACTCTTCATGTTATGATCAGAAATTTAGATCTTCAAATCTAGTAAAGGTTATAGTCATTACCATGGTTACGTAACTGTGACAGGCCTACATAATGGCAAACGTTTCCAAGGAAACCCTGTCACTGAGTTTCCATGTGAATATAAAAAAAGGGGGAAACACTGGTTTATTTTATAGTTTGAGGTGAATAGAAATTTGTAACCGTGGGTTGATAATGTGAGGAGCGAACTAGTATATGAATTCCATATCGTGTTGGTCTGATATATAAAAATAAAAGTATACTACCTAAAGGATAGAGTTATTATTATTCATCTTTTCCTAGAGTAACCCATTTGATTGACGGGGGGGGGGGATTTGGACCCGAAATCGCCATTTCCTGTCACCATGACAGCATTTATTTCACTAGTTGCTTGGAATCAATTTGTTTGCCTATTACAAGCAAAACGTTAACTTTCTTTATTTAGTCAGCAATTTTTTCTCACTTTTGACTTTCGACACTTTTTTAAATTCCTCCAGCCCCCCCCCCCATTAAATTGATTTCTCCAGCCCCTAAGTTGATGCGATGTACTCACAGCGAGTAGATTGACTGTTATATAAATAACAGTGTATCATTTACTGTCGACAAACTTGAGACGGTAGTTTTATCTAAAAATACTTACATGTAACCTTAGACCACCAGAAGTGTTGCATGACGAGTATTCATCTCTAATAGCAAGTCAACGTTTATTTATAACTTGAAGTCACGTGGGTAGGCCTAAAATCACTCCACGGAGCGTTGGTAGGTTTACGCATGTGAAGTTTCAAAAACAATAAAATAGATCATCGAATCATTTAGGGAATATGAAAGAGAGTAAACTCCAGTTTCCGAAAAAATAATTATTAGAAACCACACCGACGCTTCGGTCTCACACAAGAGACCTTCTTCAGGGATCTAAAATTGAAAAAAAATACAATGGAACATTGATAAATTATTTAAAAAATAATTTAGTAACCATGGTAACTGATATCTATAGCATATCATCTAGATATTTTATTGTTTAAACTTGTTGTGATAATAATATTATACTAGTATGTGTTTTATTGCCATATATATATTTATTTATTTGAGATGTCTACAGGATTACCCCATTTACAGACACTCTGGAAAGACTAAAATACATACCTATTTACAAAACTAGTAAAAATAGAAATAAAATAAATTAAAAGAAGATAAAAATTACCGAAATTGCGTTAAATTCACACATCAACTATTTCATTTAGGACATCTTTTCTAAAAGTACTGAGACTTGAAAATATGTCAGTGTTTTTGCAAGGTATTGATACAATTGAAGGTCCTAGGTAAAAACGAGTTTTTCCTTTGAGTAGAATTAAAACGTGCCATTTTAAATGTGTAGTGGGAACGGAGATTCCTGGATGGCACATGAATATATCATATATATGGCATATATATATATATATATATATATATATATATATATATATATATATATATATATATATATATATATATATACATATACATATATATATATATATATATATATATATATATATATATATATATATATATATATATATATATATATATATATATATATATATATATAATCAGTCTGGTACATATTGTCATATACAATGAAATTTGTATTGATTTTTCGCGCATTGAAAACTTTACAAAAGCAATTATATTAATGGCAGATATCCCTTTATAAGAAGATGCCTTAGATGGCCCAAGCTCTGACTATCGTTTGGTTTTGAACACGCTTTTCTACAGAAATTAGATTTAATTTTGAGGAAAATAAACAAGACTTTCACAAAAACTGAAACTTTGACCATACACTTATTTTAGATAAATGGATATGGATTAAATTAAATAAAGTGTAAAATTTATAAATGAATATAAAGTAAATTAAACAAAATGTGAAAATTTCATAGTGTATTTCGTCAGGGTCAGTTGATATAAATCAAAATCTTCATTGGTATGGTCGCTGACTAAGTGTGATTATGAGTTTATTAATCTATAATTCCAATCATTTATTAACATCCATGTCCTTGTAAAATGACTCTAATTTTGCTAATTATAAAACGCATATAAATCAAATAAAACTTCCTGTGTGCAAAGGTAATGATGGAAATGGTTCAACTGTGTGCATATTATTCTAACCAAAAATATGTACCCCCTTTGCGTTTATGATGGATGGGTGGATGAGTGGGTGGGTGGATGGATGGATGAGTGGGTGGGTGGGTGGGTGGGTGGATGGGTTGGTGGATGGATGGATGGATGGATGGATGGATGGATGGATGGATGGATGGACGGATGGATGGACGGACGGGTGGGTGGGTGAGTGGATGGATTGATGAGTGTATGGATGAACTGATGGTTGGATGAATGGACGGACGGACGGCACACACACACACACACACACACACACACACACACACACACACACACACACACACGTACACACACACACACGCTCGCACGCTCGCTTACCTGTTCGCCCGCCTGTCTGTTTGGCTAATGTCTGTCTGTCTGTCTGTCTGTCTGTCTGTCTGTCTATCTAACCAGCTGTCTGTGTATTTGTGTTTTCCTTTGTGTGTGTGGGGGGTGTCTGTTTGTATGTGTGGGGGCACATCAAACATATCGAGGTGTCTGTGCACTGAACAATGCTGAGTTATAGTGAGCCACATTTACTGTAGTAAAGAGTAAAGATATATTTCGAGACAAGTCTTCAGTCTTGAAGGAAAAGTCGGATTGTCAAACTTTTATCGCAATGCACGTCTGTTTTGCCAAGAAAAGCCTACAGAAGTGTGTTCTAAATATATGTATGTATGCCAAAATATTAATCAGAAAAAAAAAGAATCTATATATGTCCTGTCTTGAAATGAATATTGATCCCATTATAAGCAGTTCCCATTCCAGGCATTGTCTTTGCACCACAAGACTTGGTGGTATTTTAATAGTATAATGACGTGATATATGCCATCGTGCCATGGTACTTTATTTACTATGTTTGAGAATATCTCGGAGAAATTGTTTACCTTATTTGTAATAGGTATAGATGAACTGGTTGACACTCCCTGTCATTTGCATTAATAGATGCATCGTAGAAAATATCGCACTAGTAAATATCCACAGTCGTATTAAAGCACCCGTACACTTTCACAACATTATGTTGTTGACACTATGTTTTCTAATTTTAGAACACGTATGTCCTAGCAAGCATTCTATTACTGTATATTTGGGGCATTTATTGTTTCTTTTGTTCAAACTTTTGGGTGAGTCAAGGTGATGAGAATAACAAAAGATGGTAGAGTTGTTTGTTTACACAGACATTGTCTTTTTTAATGTATCTTATATCGATTTCAACAAATAAGTACACAGAGCTGAACTTGAAGGTTTCGTTTCTGACTTCCCTTGGCCTGCCTTGACCTGACCTCCATACCTAAGTATAACGGAAATCCCATTGGCCTCAATATGTACGTGTGTGTGTGTGTGTGTGTGTGTGTGTGTGTGTGTGTGTGTGTTTGTTTGTATGTATGTATGTATGTATGTATGTATGTATGTATGTATGTATGTATGTATGTATGTATGTATGTAT
>NC_135569.1:11093518-11158518 GCF_964340395.1 Glandiceps talaboti | reverse complement strand
ATCTAAATGCTCAATTAACACATTGCGCAGCGAGTGTAAACATCCACAGATCGGACTAATGGAAGTATATGAGCGTTGCTAGGTGATGAATATTGCAAACAATTATATAAATAGCCACATTTTATAAGATTCCTTGGTTATTACGTAATTATCTGCAAAAAAATGTAATTTGTAATTTATGTTACATAGAGATGGCCTTCCGTACTTGTAAATATATAGCAATTCCGGTGTCTTCCCTTTCCAAGGTTTTTACCACCGTCGAATACCCCCCACCACACTGCCCCCACGTGGCACAGAGCGCTGACAACTACAACCTGATTTCATTCATTCAGTCTCAGACCACTATTTAGTTGTCTGAGATCCAGTTGAACAAAGAGTAACTGACGCACATGAGTGACTCCAACACAATAATAACAAATAACATAACAATAAGAAAACCAAAACACATATTCAGAAGGTTTTTTTTCACTCGAGTGAAAGTACTTTACTTTATTAAATCGTCAACAGGTCAATTCACTTATTGTTTTTGCCATGTTGATGTTGATTTTGGTGCGTGCGTTTGGAGATACAAAACGCTGTCTCCATGCAGTTTTAGGAAAATTGCCGACATAACAAGACTTCCTTGACATTTTAGCGTACGTACTCTATATGCCTCTATATGACTACTAAATTTAATGTCACCCAACCATTTATATATTGTGCTTGTATGCCAGGTTTGGATTGTACCAATAGCAAGTGATACTTTGCTAAAATACTACATAATAATCTTGTATGGCTATGAATGTTCTCAGTCATCCAGGTATGAAGTCAATAACGAAGTAATATAATTATAATCTATCCTATTAGACTTGCTGTTGTTTTGAATGGCAACAGTTTCACGTCCTATCCTGGACACTTCTTCAGGCCAACTGATGATCTAATGACTCGGCTTATGTCATGTGAGTCACGTGAGTCATTGAGACAACCTGTTGATTTAAAAAATGATAAACGTGGAATCGATGAAGAGCGCCCACAACGATGAATGTTTCAGGCCAAGACGGTTGCCAAGACGTGCAGCTTTTTCATACTTGGAGCTCTTAATCAGCTGCAATAATTGTACAATTAGTTTTAATTTTGAATTGGTTTGTTTTTTGTTTTTGAGCTTTTTTCGTTCCGAAGTTTAAACGCAAAAAGTTAATTTTGAGCGCAAACCATGGAACGATACAAAAACAGAGCAAACCAAAAAACCCCAACTAGAGCTCAATATATATTTAAAATAATTGAAATGTCTTTTCATTTCAATTAAGCAATATAATAAATGGAGCCTACACCTTTACATGCTTTTATAGCTTACTTTTTTAGACGATATTCATCCCATATTGCATGTATTTTAGTCTTTATCACCATTGTTTGACCAATCAGAGTGAAAAAACTTGCATTTCTGATTTCCAACCTGTTGGTCGTCGCAATAGTTATATACAGCGCCCTCTGTGGTGGATATAGGGAAATGGAAGGCACTATGTACTGATGGAATTATGTAAAGACACAGGAGTAGGGTGGTTTTTTTTACACCATGTGAGTAGTTGTTTTTTTTACCATAGGAGTAATTTTTATTTCATGAGTGTAGTTTTTTACCCATAGTAAAACTATAAAAAAAAAACTACTCCTATGGTAAAAAACTAAACTACTCTAGGACTGTGTCCTCATTAAGGTTCCGTAGAGAATAGTGTGCATCCCATATAAAATGTATTCTGTTTGATCACATATGGGTGATTCTACTGATAATGTTTATCTTGCTCACAAGATATATCTGGTTGTCAGTGACTGCGAGCGATTAGTTTGTGTGCCTCTTACCACTGCAGTCTAGATTTTAACTTGAACCTGCCCATAGTGCTGGCCAAGTAGTTAGCTTGTGTACCTCTTACCATGGCAGTCAGAGTTTGAACCTGCCCAGAGTTGGCTGGGTTTGATTAGACATTTCCTATATCTGTATGTAAGAAGTGTGATGCCCAGTTTGACCCTATCAAAGAACACAGGTTTCCCTGGTATGCCTGCTGTAACACTAGGGTACTCAGGCACTGCAAAATGGAAACCGTATTTGAATTTTTAAAATTCACTTTCAATTTCTGAACTTACATTATAAAACCCCTGCAATGCAAAGATTTGTAAACACTAATCCATCATGGTTAGTCTAGACAGCTAGGCATCTAATCAGTTCAAAGGTTACTAATTACAAGTAAGTCTTTTACCAAGGCCAGATGGCAATCTTATCAAACTTCAACTTAACTCAACTCACACCACTGCATTGCCTGTTTGACGATTTCATCATTCTCAGTATAAATAGGACATAGTAACCTTTTTCAGATTTTCACAACAACTTTAATTTTTTATCAGCTTAACATTTTAACAGCTATCTTAAACTTCACATACCACAGATTTACATGTCAAGAACTATGAAAGTGTTACCAATGAAAAGTTTGGACTAGGACCTCTAGCATGTTAACTCACTACACTAACTTTTTCCTGTGCCTTCTCTAAGATTCCTAAATGCTTTCAATCACTGTGGTTTATACTTCTTTGTTATTGTTTATTACATGTTTTGTAATTTTGTGACATTAGTAATTTTGTTACACTATTTTGTAACTTTGTTACTTTGCTTTTGTAATTTTGTTACATTATTTTGTAACCTTGTTACATGTTTTGTAATATTGTTATTTTGCTTTTGTAATTTGTTACATTATTTTGTTACATTGTTTGTAATTTGTTACATTATTTCTCTATAATGTCTTCAGTAGTGTCACATCATTCTCACTAAACTTAAGGTACCCACATCGTTTTTTGTAATGTTACATTATTTTGTAACTTTGTTACATGTTTTGTAATTTTGTTACTTTGTAATTTGTTACATTATTTCACCATAATGTTTTCAGTAATGTCACAGCCTTCTTAGTAAACTTAAGGTACCCTATAAACAAACAGACTACATGAGATAGTGCCATGATATCATTTATAATCACACAAAAAAGTTATTGTACTTTTTAAATTCAGAAAATAGACTTTTTAGAATCCAGAACTATTTTTCTATCAAGCAGATTACAATAAGATGATAAATTTTCCAACCTTTTACAGGAACTTAGTGTTAAGTTTTAAGGCGCACACTCCAGATATGAATATGTTTTGTGAGATTGTGTTTCATACGAAGAAGGATTTATTGTGTTCACTGAAACAACAATCACAACTAGAAACCACAAGGTCTATAACGCTGCCTTTAGGCAAACTAAATGATTTGATAACATGATTCTTGATTGAACCAAGAAATTGTCTTTGACATCAAAACCATAGAGAAACCGTACATACATAAACCTGTCCCCACTATCATGACTACAGGGTTATTACAATTCATGCACAAATCAACCCGAATTCACTAGATCAATAGTTTGTTAAACAAAACTGTGAATGCTGTAGGGCAATTTTTTCTCACATCAATGCACAAAGTAACAAGCATTTGATACTAAATGGTTGATGAGTTTTATGTAGGTATTCAGTCCGTTAAAAAATTGTGCCTTAAGTTTGAGTATGTCATTTGAAATTATGGATGTTATAGATTATCAACTAATTCATAATTTGATGAGCATTGGTGGGATGATTTTCTCTTTTTCTTCTTTGCCTTGTAACGCTTCTACAATAGCAAGGGCAAATTCAAAGGTGGTGCCTGGACCTCTACTGGTGATTAATTTACCATCAATTACAACTCTCTCCTCCTGGTATTTATAGTCACCTGAAATAACAACAATGTTACACTTGGTCAATTTCAATACAATGTTACACTTTGTCAATTTCAATACAATGTTACACTTTGTCAATTTCAATACAATGTTACACTTTGTCAATTTCAATACAATGTTACATTTGGTCAATTTCAATACAATGTTACACTTTGTCAATTTCAATACAATGTTACACTTTGTCAATTTCAATACAATGTTACACTTGGTCAATTTCAATACAATGTTACACTTGGTCAATTTCAATACAATGTTACACTTTGTCAATTTCAATACAATTTGTCAATTTCAATAGTGTTACAATTTGTCAATTTCACTACAATGTTACACTTGGTCAATTTCAATACAATGTTACACTTTGTCAATTTCTCTACAATGTTACCCTTTGTCAATTTCAATGCAGTGATTTCACTGTGTGCAATAATCATTTATAACATTCCCCACATCAATAATATGAAAAAGCAGTGTTAGTACACATGTATCAGTGACTTATTGCATTGCATACCATTGGTATTTGCACTGCAGTGTAATACTGATGCCAATGAACAGGAGAATGTTTAATGTACACAAAATCATAGTTGTAGTTATGACAAAATTTGGTGTTGTGGAAAACATATGTTACAGAACCCCATGCAGTGTGGGTACTCCGAGGTATTTTCACTCATGTTTTCAGTGTTTTTTGTTGTACTTTCACCTATGCGTGTGTAAGTATGTGTGTAAGAACACTGCAAGTACTCATCTAAATACCCCAAGTACACTACACTAGCACTCACTCACACATGACGGTGTTGCCATAGTACTTACTAGTTAGTTTGTCTTTAACTCCAGGATGAGATGTAAGTGATTTACCTTTACCAATGTTATGACTCAATAACGCTGTGGGTCCTATATGACAAACAATAACCACACATTACCACAATTATAGAATAGAATAGAATAGAATAGAATAGAATAGAATAGAATAGAATAGAATAGAATAGAGTAGAATAGAATAGAATAGAATAGAATAGAATAGAATAGAATAGAACAGAACAGTATAGAATAGAAGAGAATAGAATAGAAACAAATAGAATACAAAAGAATAGAATAGAACAGAACAGAATAGAACAGAATAGAATAGAAACGAATAGAATAGATTAGAATAGAATAGAATAGAATAGAATAATCAGTTTTAACAGCAAGACTCCTGACATAGCAGGATTGATGTTTATGTTACCATGGCTACAGTGAGTTTAAAGGCTGCAACTCAACTTTGGATAAGGTCGAGTTCTTTTCATTCATTTTTTTTTGCTGTGATTGTAAATTTCATAACATTCATCAGATGTTCTTACTGAGGAATAGCAAGTAATATATCACAAATCTTGAACGTTTAAGTGTCAGGTTACTGAGAGTTCTGTACACATTTTCCTTGGCATTGCTACACATAGTTTGACAATGCAAGGTATACTAGAGTTTCTTTTCTGTGTCAACTTAGCATAACAATTACAGCGCATTGTAGATTACTATTCACTTGCACCTAACCTATGAACTATGAACTATGACCTATGACCTACCTGCACAAATGGCTGCCACCACTTTATCAGCTGATTCATGAGACTTCAATACATCTTTGACAGCATCAGACTGAATAAATCAGAATAAATGACATGTATTGAACTTTGACCTTTGTTCAACTTCAAGCATAGACTCATAGGGTCTATTGTTAAAGTGTTCTTTAAGTTTTAAACAAGGCAGTCACTTTTAACAATGTATGAAAATAATCAGATAAAGATTGTTTATGGCACAGACAAACAGACAAAGAAAAGACCAGGTTTTCTTTGACTGTGGTTATGTGGAGGATAGTCATCATGTTAAAAAATGATCTGTTGATTCATAGATGCTTTGCATAATATTTACAAGATGACTTATTTTACTTTCTATGACAAAAATGAGGGTTGATACGCTGTATGTCTAAATGTCCATCTGTCTGTCTGTCTGTCTGTCCCTCTCTCTTTCTCCCCCTCTCTCTCTCGCTCCCCCCCTCTCTCTCTCTCTCTCTCTCTCTCTCTCTTTCTCTCTCTCTCTCTCTCTCTCTTTCTCTCTCTCTCTCTCTCTCTCTCTCTCTCTCTCTCTCTCTCTCTCTCTCTCTCTCTCTCTCTCTCTCTCTCTCTCTCTCTCTCTCTCTCTCTCTCTCTCTCTGCCTGTGTGTCTGTCTATTCATATGTTTATAGGGAACAACTGACTTCTGCTTACAGCTGCTAAGTTTTGAGCACCTAAACCACCACCTGGTAGTACCACAGCATCATACGGACCCTGCCAAAAATAAACACAGTAAACATTAGTTGGCAATAATTAGAACTGGTTGTACTTTGACATATTATACACGGAGTTAGGAAGACCTCCACTTGTACAACCCCCAACCCCCATCTTTACACTAACCGCAACCTTTCACAGTTATGTGTAATTTGAAAAAATAATCCAAGACCTAATAAAAAAAATTGTGTGGTTCCCATTATGCTAAATTTTAGAATAGGTGAGGTAGGACTGCAAATTTCATGATTTTATTTTTTTTTTCTCGAATTAGTAAAAAAAAGGTTTAAGGTCGGTGTGAAATACTAGGTGGGGATCGGGTAACTGGAACGAAACGATTATTTTTTAGGCCTAACGATAATAAAATAAGATTCAATACTGACACTTTTGACTGCATCTTCTAAACTCATATCTGGTGTAATGATGACATCACGACTACATTTGACAGGACCTGGACCTGTCAAACCAGCAACAGTGACCGTTATCTAGAATAATACAAACAATTAATGTATCACATGTAGTGACATTACACAGAGAATCCTTCAAATTCTATCTTAGATAGTATATTTTAGAAGTCAGGATAAAACACAATGAAAATTATCCTTATAAATGCATTTATTTATTTATTCATTCATTCACACTCATTCATTTAACTTTCATACAGAACTTTATGTATGACAGTAATTTCTGTCATTTACCAATATTTTGTAGTTTTATGTTCTTTAACATTTAATAAATAGAGATGATTCACTCTGATTTTGAATGATTGTCACGTTTTTGATAGATGATATTAATTTAATATTATTATGATATTTACAAGCATCTTGGATACATGAAATCTGTTTTTTAACTTTTAACTTTGTCATGCAAACATTCTTGCATGATTGCCGTCTGAGTAACTTCACAAAAATTGTGACTGTTTCTACAAGGCCCATACCAACTAACCAAATTGCGTATGGGATGCATCGCGGATGCCCGGTGGTATGATGCAGAGAAATCAGCCAAGTTCTATGCAACTTACACCTCCCCTTCGCATTACATCAGTTGATATAACCATCTCCATTTCTTCGGCCCCTTCAGCTAAAATAACTAGTGCTTTCCTGCCAGCCATCGTGTTATAACCGGGTCTATTCCAATACCAATGCAAAACACCCTGGCGGTATACGGTATAACTTAGTTTTGGGTCACGAACTCGAATGACCTTTCACACTTACACATACATCGTTCGTTACATCGTTACTCAAGTGAATAGTTAACGATTGCCGTCCCTATGACGTCATAATTGGCATGCCCAGCTGCCAGACGATATAATTTCCTGTCGCAAATTTGCAGAAGATTCACCTTTGGTATTTATCTTGAAAGTAAATGACAGAATCTCTATATTTCAGTTTTATTTCAACGTGTGGACTTCTGTTTTGTTCAACCTGAAATGACTTGTGTATGTTTACAAGCGCAAGTTGCTATGAACTATTATGTTTTGTAGCTAGGGGACAGTACGCACGCGCAGAAATCCTAGCGGCAGTGTTTTGGAAATTAACTTGGTCGGATACATGTCTGTTGATTTTTACATCAAAATTAAGCTTATAACACCTGCCGGCTGCAAGTTTGAAACAACGGTGTCTCACTCGGGGCTTAGGAAAGATCTTTGGTGGTTAATGAAGTACTAATGATCTTGTTTTTTATACGGTGAAAGCGAACACGGCGAAGACATTGTTTGATTTCGACTTCCCAACGCTATCTCATTTTCCACAGGACACAAGTGTCAGGCCTCGATAGGTAACGTTACGGTATCCCGTGCCAAATACACACCCTGGTGATAGCCATGATGAAGGGATATCTTCGCAGCGGGGAAGGTGTTTTTCCCCTTGCTCCTAAAGTAACCACTATCGGCAGAGAAGAGTGTGACCTCAATATACAGGTAAGTTACAGCAGAGCGATTCGTGACAGATAACGTTACTAGCAGTACTGTGTCCAGGCAGTGTGTGATTATGTCACAACATTGAATTTCTTTGCAACGCTGCCAAATTCAATTAAAACAAAGCTGGTGACCAGTAACTTACATCCATTCATCAGTTTTAAGAGTCAAATATGACCATATGTGACGTTTGATATAATGTTCTCATGTTATGTGATATGTCTTTAAAAAAGAAACCTTTACATTTTAAGTATGGAACAATGTAGGCATGCAACCGTGAAAATTCACCATGTCAAAATTTGCTACAATGTAACAAAATGGTACCCGTTAATACTGTTAAGCTCTTTAGAGCTTGTAATACCAAGCAATTCATTTATTGTGGGTGAAACGAGTGATAAAATACTGGAACATTGAGCCGAACAGTTTCAATTTTAATCTGCTTCCCCTAACACCATTTAAGCAAATTCTAATTGCTGGAATTGCTCTAGCTCTGGATGTATATGCTACGAGGTTCGACACATCTTCCCTCTCCACTATGTAGCATATATACACCCAGAACTAAAATTGCTTCCAAGATGAATTCAACAGACTGTGACAAATTACCTCGGCATATCAGAAATCTTGTAATTTCATGCTTGGAAAACTACAGAAAATGACTTGTAACTCAGAATTAGATTGTATGGAATTCAAAACCATTGATTGCAATACAAAAACTAAAGTAGATAGAATAATGGATATCTAGATGATTGACAGGTGAAATATGGAGGCCATTATCACACACTAGGATGATAAATAGTAACTATCCATGTTTATCATTTGACAAATAAGAATTATGACATTCAGATGTTTATGTTATAATCTTTCAAATCTCTCAAATATTAAGTGTAGGAGGTCAAAGTAAGGTTCCTCTACCCATAAAAATCTAATAATAATATAAATCTCAATCTAATCGTGTAGGCCTGATATAGAGTTAATAACCCTCCCTGTAGGTCTGAAATGTTGATGAAAAATTTAATTTAGTCGCATTGGAACCACGGTATTTTCTTTATGTAGAACTCCTATTCCTGTTATTTCAGTATTGAATTCTATGTGTGTTGTAACAATTTGCAGTTATTTCTTATTATAGAATTCTGACCTGTGGGATCTGTGAAATATTACTGTTTGTATTTGTATACATTTTTGTACATTGAACTGTTTTCACAAGAGTTGATAGATACCGTTATAAAAGAAAGTGAGGTATATTTGACTGGGTTTTGTACATTTTGATCTTTAAACTGTGACGGTGAATCTCTGTTCTGCCCTGTGAAATCATGTAAAAGATTTCATTCTCTTCAATGATATAATAGTAATACCTATTAAAAAAATGGCAAAACTGGTAGATTTTACTTCTGTACTATCTGCGTAAAGACTATCAGTTTGTGTTGCACAGCTTTCTTCAAATACAGCGGTGAAACTGAGTTAAATTTATAATACAATGTTCACTATTCAGACATATGTACATGTACATAATCTTGGCCTCAACCATTGAGGACATCCAAACCCTTTAGCAATGGACTCATTCATTGTGCACTCATTACAAGAACTTCCAATCAGTATTCATTATAGTACTATTGTCTAGAATTTAATATTATGATCAAACTTGAAATTAGAAGCCCTTATTCAGGGTATAATGATGAGTAAGAGAGAGTGATTGGGTAAGTGTACAGTACGTTTACCAAACAACTACTAACCAAGTTACTCTATATGTGTACATAGAGGGCATGTGTTGGTAGGGATGGGCTGACTACATTGTGTGTTGCCATTGTTTGACTACAATCACTGGCTATGGTAGATCTTAAAGTACAATGGACTCTCCCGTCATTCCATTGCTAGCCTCCAGTGTTTAAGGTGTAGGAACCCTAGTAACGTTGGAGAGAAATCTGGTAAAATGTGCAATATTTCCACTTTTGCGAAGGGTGGTAAATAGGTAAAATCTACTTGAGTTCCTACCATATGGTTTCCCTATCAAAAGTATGGTGCAAGGTATTGAAACCTGTGTCAATATTACCAGATTTCAGGGTTTTCCACTTTTGTAATAATTCATTCTTGTATCACGACACAGGGTTTTTATTACTTACAAGTAACATTTTGCCTGTTCAAGCTGCCTAGCGATAACGCCAGCAAATGGACAGTTTGACAAAGCTTGTCGACCTTAACAGTTGAAACATTACTCATAAGTAATTAGAACCCATGATCATGCTACAAGAATGAATTTTACTATATGTTTTACCAATTTGATAAACCTATTAAGAATTTTCCACCTTTAGTAATGGGGTTTCAAACCTTAACAAAAAGCGCTGGTTTTGGTAGAAAACCGTTATTGTAATTCTAATTTGACTAAAAAGAACCCTGGGGAACTCGGTTAAATTACATGTAACATAAATAATGAAGTATATCAGTTATGATAGTGTATGAAATAAATGAAAGTTATTCTCCTCAGAGCATTACATAACATTCATGTGCAAACATTAATGAATATACAACATCATTTTTTGTGCAGAAATATGGAAATTATTCTGTCAACAATTTTTCTAAATAATGTCCTGTCAAAATTCTGTGTCTTAAAATTTCGAAATCCATTTTCAAATGATTATTGCAAATATCAAAATTGAAATTATTATTACAAAGGTGAATATTTCCTTTCTTTCCAAGTTAGTTACATTTTGTCTTTCAAAATTTAGTATCATGGTCATTTTCTGTCAAAATTTAGTGTCTAAATTGTTATTGCAAATATTAAATATTAATTATCGCAAATATTAAATATTAATTCTAAGTTGCGATTACCAATTAGGTCTATTGTGTATTTGTTGTGAGAGTAATTAGTAATGAAAACAAAATGAATTATAAATAAAAAGTGGATGGCAATTAACATCAGACTATATACAACAATTGCCAAAATAGTAGTTGAATAGTTCATTGCATCTTTCAATTTCCTATTTCAAATAAAGTGACACATCCATTACTATAGAAATACTTTGGATTTTCATGAAGACATTTCTGCCATAAATTGGTGGCTTTTAACTTAGGAAATTAAGGTAGTCATTGTTAAAAGATTGAGTGAAGGTTACTTTTGAGTAATTTTCTTTCACCTCGATCTATGTACATGGTTTTGCTATGGTTTTATGGAACCCTGGACTGGTATTGCGTTGTAACAAAGGAAGAGGGAATCTCATAGAAGCTTGCATAGATTTCCATGCATTGCACTATAAGTATTATAGGAACCCCGTTTGAAAATCCGAAGGAACTCGTTGGGGTTTACATTACCTTTGTAAATTCCAACTGGTAATAGCCTAGGGGATAGAGACAATGGCCTGAAACTGCATCTCTGAAAATCTGAAGGAACTCGAGTATAGTTTACATGTATTGTATGTTACTGTAATTCCCCCTAGTAATAGCCTGGAGACTTGGTTTAAATAGACTAGACAATGGTGTTCAATTCAGTTCAAAACCGTGAGTCTCTGATAGTGACCGTGAAGTCTTTGGGTTATACTTACAAGTACTACTGGGTACTGAGCGGTATGTATTATGATGAGTTACAAAAAACACTTACTATTAATACAAAAATATAGTCCAAACAACACTTTTCAAACTAGCGTACATGTAATTCATTCAAGGGAATACCAATTTTGAGTCAAGTCCTTCTATTTGTCAAGTGATTAGCAACAAGAAAGATATGCTTAGTTTACAAAACATGTGACGCCACTTGAAGACACTTCTTTCTTTAATCTTTGTTTCAACAAACTATTGGTATGCAAAAAGTACATTTGTGTATCGCTATTGAATTTTGTAGCATCAGCTGTCAAATTTGGCAAAGTACATGTAAAGTGTTTGATGCTTACCCAAATAGAAATGGTGAAAATCAATATTGAAATAGATATATATGGTGTGTGGGGGGGGGGGGGGAGATAGAGATAGAGAGAGAGAGAGAGAGAGAGAGAGACAGAGACAGAGAGAGAGACAGAGAGAGACAGACAGACAGACAGACAGACACAGACACACACACACACACACACACACAGTGACACAGAGAGGACAGACAGACAGACAACATGGGTGAGTGAGGACATGTTTTGTGTATGAGACAGAAAATATAGAGAGACAACCATATAGAAAGAGAAGGGTAGGGGAAAAGTTACAGACAGAGAAAATGAGGCCGAGAGAGAAAGAGTTCTATAGGCTGGGGTGAACTTACTAAGATTATTTCAAGAACTAGAGCCACACACACCTGGTACCCTCACAAAGTACCACTTGAATACAAAACATCTATTACCAGTCAGTGTTACTAGGTGTATAATGACTTAATCCAAGTAAAGTACGTGTAGTATAGAGTAGACACTTTCATGGGTGACAGGGTCAGTTAAAAGAGAACACAGTTACTTATTACAGTAGAATTGATTACATGCCCATATATCCTTGTAGACAATAAGTTCTTTTATACTCTACAGCTAGTAAATTCTTTGTTTAAATCCAAAAGAGAAGATTTATAGTTTGTACGATTATAAATCCAAAGTACTTCTAACTTTAGAAACTATTATGCAAGGTTTCCTGGATCCTTTAGTCAAAGAAAGTTGTTGAACTTCATTATCTGAACAAAATCAATTATCATTATACCCTTTACGATGTTGACCAGACCAGACGTTAACAAAACTTTTTTGATTTGCTGCCAACCATTTTTTGACTGTGTGCGTAGAATGTTAATTTGTACACCAGTAGTACACTATAGTACATGTTTGTAGCTCCTTTCTCAATTAAAACTCAACTTTAATAATCTGAGTGCTATAGATGCTTGGATAATCTGAGTATAGTGTTATAGACGCTTGGATAATCTGAGTACAGTGTTATAGACGCTTGGATAATCTGAGTACAGTGTTATAGACACTTGGATAATCTAAGTACAGTGTTGTAGATGCTTAGATAATCTATAAGTTGATTGAACTTATAAGAGACATTGAGGGTGACTGTGTGTCAAGAAAAACGTTATTTATTTATTGAAGTATACTTGAATAGAACAGAGGTCAAATCAACAAGTATTGATTATAGTGTTGAAACTGAACAGGTAAATGTTAAAGAAATTGAGAGAGAAAATAAATAGGCTTGTAGGCTTTTTTTATGTTTTATATTTGCCCTTATTTTATCATAGTCTAGTGCTTTCCTTCATCAAATCTACATCTACGTAAACCACACAAGGTCAAGCAAACTTTATAACTCTTTATTGTTGGTTTGAAACCCATATTGATAAAAAAATTATCAAGAGCACAAAATCTCCTTTCGCTACCAACACAATTCATACCAAGTATGACTGCAAATATTACGATTAGATGCACATGTATAGGAAGCAATTGTAACGTTTACAAGACCCTCAGTTACCAGGGTTCCAAAACTTTGACAAAAATACTTGTATTTACTATATGGTATATTGATACATGGATTATCACCTCCTCCACATAAAACGTTAGGATGGCTGTACTTAACTTTATGTGTCTCATGACCTGTCCGACCCTACATTTCTTTAAATCTGGTGAACTTAATAAAATAATTGATGTCCTCTATGGCAGAATTAGAAAAAAAAAATCACTGATTGTGTGATTACATGAGTGCATATCTGAGTGAAAATTATTGCTGAAATTTCACAAATAATTCACAGTTTCCTTCTGATATTAATTGTCATTTCTAAGTCTTTCAGACTGTTAATGTATGATTATAAATTGACAATATCACTAACTTGTACTCATACACTTACTTTTTTAATACTTTTTAAAAATTTTAACTATTAAACCAACCATAATTATTAAGGTATCATGATGAGAAACGTGGAATTAAATATTGGTGCCCTTATCTAAAATTGTCATAAATGACTTTTGAAAATAATCCTGTGACCCATATGACGGTTTACATAAATACCAACAGCATAACAACGAAGAATTTATATGTGAATTGAAAAACTTTGATTATGTCTTTTAAGTTGACTCAATGTTACCCTTGTATGTTTTGCTAAGACATGGTGACTGTTTTGTACTGTTACCATGGCAACAAATTTTAATCTATAAAATTCATTCTTAAAATTGTAAAGACAAAAAACAGAATCATTCTTGCAATAATCTTAGCATTCACTTGATATTAAATTCATCATCTGATGATTACAATATCCCAACTATTGTGTATTAAAAAAAAAATTAACTGAGTAAATAGAACAGATATCTGATTATTTTAGAAGGAAAAACAATCCTGTTAAAATAAAACAGGTATATTAGCAGTAAATGAGTGAAAAACGCTTTGAAGTTGTGTCTTTAACTAGTCTAACACCCCAGTGGGCTTTTACAAGAAATTTTAACTGAATGGAAATCTACATTTTGTACATATGCAATGGTTGGGATGTTGTTGTCATGGTGATGGTGAATTTTGTGTTTGTACATGAAACACATGTGTATAGATACAAATCTGTCAAGGGTGCTTTTGTATCTCCTTGTTACTACTTCAATTTCAGAGTAAATTTGTTTTAAACAAATATTAATTCAAACTTTATAATATACTGTTGACAAGTAATCAAACTGCCTGACTTTTCTTGACCAAGTTTTTCAATTTTTGATTGTACATATTTTGTTTTTCACTGATACAAAAACCATCACATGTTTATTTCATACAGACTGATAGCCAATTCATGTCTACATTTCAGAGAATTTTACCTTTTTTTTCTCTCTTTTTTTCTAACAATTGCAGGCACCAAATATTGAACAGAGGCATGCAGTCATAGAACACAATGAAGCTGAGAACTGTTTTGTTTTACAAGATTTGAACACAGCACATGGAACGTATGTAAATGATTGCCGAGTACAGAATGCAGCAGTCAGACTGGCACCGGGTGATGTCATCAGATTTGGGTACTCAGGAATACCACATGAACTTGAGATTGATAATGCACCACAGGTAAGTCAATCTGCAGGTATTCAAATAATGTACCAATATTTGGAATTATATGAACCGGAGTAATCTCTCTACTGTCAAACTCTGGCATAGTCTGGCAGGTCGGGATGTTTGCTTCCAGAGGTGGTACCAGTGGCCAGTTCTGGTAGAGATGTGTGGCCAGTGCTGGAAACCTCAGGCCCCATTTTAGACCCACTTTGACCAAAAATCAATACTCCATTTTAGACCATTACAGGTTTTTAAAAGATGAAAGTTTAGACTTAAATACATTTTTCTTAGGAGGCAACATTTTAGGGCAATTAATGGTAGTTATGATTTGGTAAAGGACAATGGACCACATTTTAGACCAAGCAAAATAAAAAATAATGCAAAGTGGACCCCATTTTAGACTCTTCAGCTCAAAAAAAAGCAGACCCAAAGTTAGACCAAAGGGCTAGAAAAAAGCACCCTTATATACGTATACTCAAATAAGGGGAGTAGCCCCCTCCCGGGGTTTGCTGTCGACATTTCCTAGAATGGCTGACTATTTGCTGTAACAGCCATGTCCAAACCATAAATTTGATTGCAATATCCTGCAGTGATCTCCAAACCCACTTTAATAGATACATCTATGACCATCAGAAAATCTATCACTTTGTGTTTACATCGTACAACTCAACCTTCCGAGTTGGTTCTAATCACGTGATGACACAATGATAACATAACTGTCGGTACTCTCATCTTAAACTCAACAATTATAAAAAAAAATTAGTGCTATTGTATCATGTATCAATTTTCCATCACTCCCTGTGAGACTTAATATTTTATCAATTTTGAACAACATGTTTGAGTTGTAATGTTCAAAGCATGATAACTAAACCTTCCTTTGTTAAAAGCAATCACCTGCTCATACCTACCACACACATGCACAACAACCAGCCTCATTGTTAATATTGTTAGTTTTGGGTGCCATGGAAACAAGGTCAGAGAGGTCAAACTTCATGTACATGAACAGTGACACTGCACACAGTGTGATACCACAGCAGGTCAAAGGTTACAATCCACAAAGACAGGTTTGATGGTAATTATCAGGCAGTGAATTATTAAGTGGAGATATTGTGTTGATTGGAACCATGGTTTTTCAACCAAACCTTTAATAACATCAACAAGCATTTATTTCCACTTGTTATTCTGTGTCCTTGAGGATGACTAGACAATGTCTAGCCAGTTTTAGGCCTAACAAAAAAAATTGTGTGGTTCTGATTATTCTCATTTTTAGAATAGGTCGAGTAGGTAGATTTTTTATTTTATTTTTATATATATATATTTTTTCATATGTGAGTGTCTAGTTCAGGTAGTTATGTTTTCCATATGGTCTCTGTGTTATTGGTTTCTTCTCATCAGATGTACAGCCATTACAGATTGGAATAACAGTTTTATATTGTCTTTTTAAGTTGATGTCAGTTTCCGCATTTCTTGCGAGACTTCAATTTTTTTGCGATTTTAATATTTTTTTCTTGAATATGTCAAAAAAATTTAGCGTCAGCATGAAAAACTAGGTGAGGTCAGGTAACCAGAACAAAACAATTTTTTTATTTGGCCTAAGCTGAAAGACACAAAAAATAATCAGTTGGATTTTAACTTGTTATCTCAAGTTGTAACTGTTTTATAAAACATCAAACTTTTGTCAGCATGTACAGATACGTTTACACTAAGATAAAGTTAAGTCAACACAGAATGACATCAGTTTTGATTTTATCTCAAAAACCAAATAGCTATCAGTCAAGCTTTGATATCAACCACCAATCTAGTTGTATTGTTGTAACAGTTGCTAGGGAAGTTCATTCAAACATACACATAGCATGGACTGTTTTGTATACTTGTTCGCTGGTATCATACTAAGATAGCTCAGTCATTTTGAATAATCACTAACTGAAAACATACTAAATGATTTTTGAAAGCTTTTTAACTTTTTATGTGAGCCGACTTTGTTGTTTTTATGATAATCGCTATCAAGTAATGGTTTAGTGCTTTTTAATTTGACTGAATGGGTGACATATTTATTGTATGTTTTAGCTGACTTCGTGTTTGAACATGTCTGACAAAAAAGACAGAGGAGAGAAAGTTCAGAAAGCAAGTGTCTCGGGGAAATGAACTAAGAATTGAGTCACCAAATTTATGTCACCTAGTGCTTTGAGAACCAAGTCATAACTCATGTCATTGAAACTGTGCAAATACTGTATTGTTGGACAGTCTCTCTATCACTAGAGTGACTGATAGGTAACTGTGGTTGTTGTCACCAATAACAAGCCAGTAAAACCTATGAGTTTTAAGACCAGTTGTCATTCTGATCTCTGTCTTGAATGATAAAATGTTTGTGATTATTAACTAAAATATATGTAAAATTGTAAATTTTTCTTAGGTTTCCTCTTTGCTTATATTAAATTTACACCTAATTTTTTTTTCATTGAAAAATATTCCTCTCCAAACTACTTGTTTGACTTTCCAAGACCCTGCTTCTAGAGAAAAACTGAAAAACTTTCCCTATCAAACTTGTGGTTACATTTGTAAATTTGACCAAATTTTCACTACTATGGTTCTGTTTATTGAAAGAAACGTTCTTCTGTAAATTCCTGGTTGCAGTTGTGAAAAGATGACTAAATTTTACATAATTATCTCATTTTGGGATAAAAGAAAATGAATATATTTAAGTACAGGACTTTTGCAATTGTATTGGATAATAAAAAAAAGAAAAAACAGTGGAAAAAAAAGTACAGTACAGTTTTTTTTTCTTCTGCCAAATGTACTGTGGCTTGGTATCAGCTCAGACAGAGTGTAAAGACACATTGAACTTTACTTGGGGCCATAGTGACAGTTAGTATATTGGTTGCTATCTTCATGTGGAATCAATACAAATACCTTTTCAGAATGTACTCTATTGTTGGAACAAACTGTTCCAGTATAGACTGCAGGCAAAGTAGAACAAAAGGGTAACAGTACGAACCGCTGATGTGAATAGATTCTTCTATTGATCTTTATGCCAGCACTGACATTGTAAAACATAGAAATACACTTATATATATATTGTGAACTATTGTACCAAAAACAAAAAAAGTCTTGGTATGAACAAATAAAGATCTGCAATGTTATTTTTATCTCTTTTGTTGTTGATTTAAAAGTCTGAAGTTTTATGTTTGGTTTTTAGAACCTTGGTAACAAAAGCCAGGAAGTCTGAATTTTTGTAACATTAAGGTCAAATTTTATAACAATGGTTCTAAAACCATGGCAACAAAGAAAGGAAAATTGTGAAATTATTGTATGTTTGATGGGGAACCTTGGTGAAATGACTAGAGGAGTCAAGTACCTATGTACATGTAGGTATTTTAATATTGCCTACAAACACTAAATACTACTTCTCATCAGTGTAGTAAGGTTGTATCTGCAATACAATTGTATAGTACAGATGTAAATATGACCTTACTGCACTGACACGACCACTTATTAAAAAGACAGGAAACTTGATCTTTTTACAATTTATAAACTCTCAAATATCCAACAAATTTTCAACTTGGTGTAACTTTGATTCCAAACAAGTTTGATGTTCTTTGGACAAAAACTCTAAGACTTAAAAAAAACTATGAAAACTTATATGAGAACAATACTGACAGAAAAGATTACATATGTCCCTCCTTTCTATTACAATACAAATCTCCCTCAGCCCAGTGGTGGGTATTTATAAAATACAATATGGGCCAACCTTTTCTCAAATGAGTCAAAAATGCCTAAAACAACCCAAAACAAATCAATGAATGATCCAAACTACCCAAAAAAATGCCTCCTGGTAGTAGAATCAAAGGAAAAAAAATAACTGAAAAAATTACCCCTTAGAACTGAGAATGTTCTTGGCCGTATGCCATTACATGTCTGCCAGGTTTTTTTCTATTTTCACTTTCAAATAGATATTTTAACTTAATATTAGGTATTTTTACGACAGAACATCTATGACAAGGTTATTGTTTATGTCGTGTGTACAGAACTCCTTCACTGAATAATACCTCAGACCGCTAAAATTACGGTGGTCTGAGATAATACTAAATGAAAAGACATAGCATGCAAGTAACACAAAATAATAGTTTTTAAAGTCTTTTTTATCCACCCGCCCTCTTGCTGTGTAATTTGTGATTATCCTACACCATACATCTCAATGCTTTAGGTGATCATTCACCATGCTTCACTTACTTCAATAGCCACTAAAATATTATTTATTTTCTCCTGTAGGTAAATTATCCTCCTGTACAGCAAAGACCAGGATTTAATCAACCTCTCACATTATCAACTGACAACCTAACATACAGCAGTGAAAGTATATCACAACTACCCTACTTGGTATCAACCACTGCATCAGTTCAGCCGACATGGACAACATCTGCAGCCCCACAGACTACATCGGTAATGCCAAGACCACCAATGTCCACCAGAACTAGACCTGCTAGCGCTGGAGCTAGACGACCAAGCCAGGGTTCTAGTCAAGGTAGCCCTGTAGATAGTCCTGTCATGAAACAAAAAGGTAAGATGGCACAGCACTGTTCCCTTTAATATTAAAGAGATGTTTGGGTCAAAATTATGAAACAGTGAGTTTTCTTTTGTCACATGATAAAGGATAGGGGAACATAAACATTTCATAGATCATAAGAAATCTCAATACATCAGTGGTTCATCAATTTGGATTAGCAGGCACACTAGCAGATGAATTTTTGTACCATTCAATCATCAGTTCCACCAGCACTAAACTGTAAAATATGTCATGTTGTTCTACCCTTGTGTGGCTTTTCTTCACATGAGGGGTAGGCTGATTCAACGGCACCTTGACACAGCATATATCGCAGACTGTACCATAGTCTGTAAGGAATGCTATGGAGGGCGCCCTCACACATCAGGAATGGGTCCCTTTATTTAATGTAAAATTAAATTTAAAGATTTTGGTCAGTGATGTTTGTCTACGTTCCTGTGAGAATTCCTTGAGAATGCAAATTATGTATCCTTTGAAGTTTGATTCCGTCATAAAATAATCATCTCACGTTTTTTAATTCTGTATAATTTTCTATTCAGCTGTTATGGGTGGTTGGGTGAGTGGTTCAAATGCCCGTACTGTTGTCACGACAACAATTGGTGGTAGTCCTGTTATTGGTAGTCCAGCTGCAAGGGCATCACCAACTGCTGATGTGTTGTTACTTCATGAAAAGGTTAGTGGATGATGACATTGTTGGTTTTTTCTGACGTGAAGGACAACTTTGTCTCTTTTTCTGATGTAAAGGATGACGATGTCTTTTTTTCTGATCCTCAACAAATGTGTATTTTAAGTCCAACCAGCCAAGTAATTGTAATTTTTGTGAAGGTTTCCTTCTTCGTTACATAATCACATCAAGATGTCACAAAATCCGTGATGTTTGCAGTTTATAATCAGAGATAAACAGAAATATTTCAACCAGGCAGAAAGGATTGATATTACTATCTCTGTGCAATATTACAATCTTCTATCTTAGTTTCATACTCCATAATCCCATAATGCATTTTACCCTAGACTGTATGTTAACATATCTACCCACAATGCCTTGTACCCTAGACTGCATGTTAACATATTTACCCATAATGCCCATTACTAATACCATGTTACCTGACTGACAAGAATCCATTGTTATCCTATCATCCCAACCTTATAGCCTGTATCTGGAAAAGAGGGTGTTTTAGAACAGGTTAGTTGTATTGCTTGCAGGTTTGCAGGCATGATAAGGAAAGGTGCTAGCAATAGGGGCTAGTTTCTACTAACACGGTGTTGGATTGATCATGGGCTAGTAACGTGGTGTTCATTGACTTTGAGTTATACTAAATTACAGAATTGTAATGCTTGCAACAAATAGCATGGTTTGAACATTATCAACATGTATAAAAGAGTTAACAGATTGACATACAAACTAAATTGTGTGTGTGTGTGTGTGTGTGTGTGTATGTATGTATGTATGTATGTATGTATGTATATATGTATGTAGGTATGTATGTAGACACAACATTCAATAAAGAATATTTATTCGAAACGTCAGAGTTTACATCTATTTATACGGACTGATTTATAGTTCCATATGCATTTCTATGTATGTATGTAGGTATGTAGGTATGTAGGTATGTATGTATGTAGGTTTTGCTTGCATACAAGGTTGTGTCTAAGTACATGTATGTAATTTTGCGACATAATCATAAACAGCACCCTGTAACATGGAGTGAACAAGACTGACTCTTTGCAGTCAAAAGCTCTTATCTCCTCTTATCAACAGCGCTCTTTATCATGAGTGAACAAGACTGACTGTTTGCAGTCAAAAGCTCTCGGCTTATCATAAGCATGTTGTGTGTACTGGTTAAAATTTTAGTACTTACATGTATATGTGTTTTGAAGTGTGGGCTTCGCATGTTATAATGCACTATATAGTAAGTTTTAAAATAAACTCATGATTGAAGAGATTGAAGAGTATGAAGTAGTTTAAGTTAAATGGACTCATGACTCATCATCCTGGTAGTAATTTGTAAAGTCACAGCGGATGCATGATAGTACTGGATATATTGGAAAGAGTCCCGGTAATCCAATATGTATTTAGTGGGTATATAAGGAAGACTCCCTATCCTACCTATCTATCCCAAGGCCCTGTGCCTATTTAACCTACACCTGCCAATCAACTCATCGTCATGATGCAGTATAACATTGTACAGTGTGGTCAGGAGTGCAGATCCCTTTGCAGACAGACAGACAGACAGACAGACATTGTGCAGTTTGGGCAGGATGGAAGATCCTTTTGCAGACAGGCAGACTACAAACAGACACAGAGACAGACAAACAGACAGACACAGACAGACAGACAGACAGACAGACAGACAGACAGACAAATAGATATTGCAGTTTGGGCAGGATGGAAGATCCTTTTGCAGACAGACAGAACTGAGTCATGCACTGTCATACTGTCTGGGCAGGATTGCACACCCCTTTGTAGACAGACAGTCAGACAGACACTGAGTCATACAGTATCATACTTCAGGATTGCAGATCCCTTTGTAAGACAGACAGTCAGACACTGAGTCATACACTGTCATACTGTCTGGACAGGATTGCAGATCCCTTTGTAGACAGACAGTCAGACACTGAGTCAAACAGTATCATACTGTCTGGGCAGGATTGCAGATCCATTTGCAGACAGTCAGACAGTGTAGTACAGTCTGGACAGGATACCATGTCTTCCACCAGAAGTGACAAACCAGATCCAAACCCACAAACAGGTGACGACAGTAACCAAGCAAAACACACTGGTGAATATGTATACCTCTTTATAGGATTATCAATATGACAGACATAGAGATGAGTACGAGATGAACCCTACTGGAAATGAAGATGGAAAGAGACACATAGAATTGTTGATAAAACAACACGAGGAAAGACAAGGCATGCAGAATCTTGTAGAGCAACATTTAGTCATATTAGAAAATGAAATGACAACAACTCAAGTTGAAGTTCAAGCCCTCAAACAACAGGTTATTACAAGTATTATCATTTATCCTTTTTAGAAGTAGATTCTTATAGTTGGAATTCCTTTTTATGATTTTGAAATCTGTGTACTTCAAACAAAGGTTATTCTGTACTTGTTTTTCTTTATTGTTAAGCACTTTGAGTAGAAAGTGGGAAAGCACTATGTAAAAACCAACATTATTATTGACATTATTACTTGCAGATTTATACACATTCTTTTATTCAAAATTATTCTACTTAATTATCAGACTTTTGCAGAAAATGCAAAATGTGTGCAAAATTAGAACTAGTTAATATGCTCCTCAGTGGGCTTTTTTCAAAAAGTTAGATTTGAATCAAATTTGTAAATTTAAATTATTTTTTTTTAATGAAAATTGAAAGTTATTGACCGTTTTTCACAGGTGGGCATTATTTCTCTTGTTCTTGTTCAAAAAAATAATAAGATACAGATTATGAAAAAGGAAACTATCATCTGATGTTTGTTAAGTACTGGAAAGATTAAAAACCGAAGTTTCATTTTGATCTTGAGAAGATAAAACAATAAAAAATCCTTCATGATAAGACTTTGTGGTTATACTACCCCGTAGATGAATGAAAACAGAAAGGTTAGACCTCGCCATGTGGTGCCTTCACCACCCAGAACAGACACAAGATATGAACAAAAGAGGAGAGATGTTGACATGAGATCGACAACTAGAGAACAGGGAAGACTACCACGAAGAGAAACAATGCGAGGCAATCAATTACCACATCTACAGGGACAAATCACTGAGAAGGAGGAGACAATCAACAGATTGATCATTGAGATCGAAAATCTAAAACGTCTTGCTGACTTTGAGAAAACGAAAACAGATGTTGAGGGTTCAGAAACAGTTCAAATGATGTCATCACAAAAAACAGTAGAGGTACACATATGTATCTGGTCTGATATGCATACAATAGTAATTGTGTTAAAGCCTCAGTACCTGTCATTGTTCTATTCATTTTTTACAACAAATTGTTCAACTATTTTTGTTAAACTTATTAAACAGTTTCAGTGTTCAACACCCACTGGTCACTCTCTCTATACTGCTCACAAATTTATACAACAGATATGATCAATTATGATACATAAAAGTACAAGTTCAGTACATGAAAAGTTAGTATGCACAACTTGAAATAAAGTTAGTAATCAATATTTCTTCCATTTTATAACCAATTTTAGACTAAAATGAACTATTTTTAGAAGACACGACTTCTTGGTTTATGTTCCCCCAACAAGAAACAGTTCATTGACAGCTACTTGGGTGTTAACATACATTGTAGTCGTTGCATAAAACCTAGCACTTTGTAAAATTCCTACCTGTAGCTCTACCCCCTGCATGCTATATTAAGAAAGTAGATGCTATAGCATTTGAGTTCACATATCTTGTAATGCAATGTAGAATTTCTAACAGCTGGTAGTTTACTAACAAATGCATCTAAGATGGCATCCATAGGGGTGTTCTAAATCCAAAAACAGAAATCTGCAAAAACAAAAATAAACATCGTTTCAGCAAAACAAATATCCTATTTTATAGGTGTTTATTTTGCTAGGAAAAAACAACAAGGAAAAGAAAGGGTAGCCGAGTTATTTACATTGATTTATAGGTATGGACATTACACATCAACAAACACAAAGAAAGTAAATTTTCAGACTTAGAAATAAAACATCCAAGAAATGATATAAAATCAAACACCTTTTTGCATTGTGTATCGGGAAAAGTTTGTATGGAATGAGTTGAAGTTGTATGTCAATCTGTGTTCATACAGCATGTATGTGAAAACTCCTTGTAATGTGAATATGAAGTACTAACCCTATTAACATAATCATGCGTTCTAAATCACTAAATATGCTAATTGTGTGACTTGATGCAATCGCATATATATCATTAATATGCCCTCTGAGAAATTATTTGCTTAATAACAGTTTATTAATAGCACTGCCAGAATTTTTGAAGTTGGATTCCCTCACACTTTTTTTCTGTATTTGTTTGTGTAGTTATGTTTATAAGTTGTTTATAAATGTCACAGTAACTTATTATTATAATTGGATATTTTCCTGCCTAGAAGATTCATACGATGTTTGATATGAGATTTGTTTCCAGAATCTATTGTTAGATTATATGTAGTTATAGAGTCTGGTGTATTGCATTAATATATGTTATGACAAAACAATCTTTAAGAAATTACATGTTTTTTTATGTGTATCTTTTCTTTATGAAAATGGTTAAATTTGAATATACGGCTAAAAAAAGAGAAAAGAATTGTTTCTGGTCAGCATGCATATCACTTAAATACCTCGCGTCTGTCTTTTTGTGTGTGTTTGTCCAGCCCTTGCAGTCTGCAGATCCGTGGGAAACACAAAAATAACCCTCCCTACTTCAGTGAAGACAACTGCAGAGCCAATCATGAACAGGCAAATGACATCTGCCCCCACATACACACTTGCTGTAAAGTACTTAATAAAAAGAACAGTATACTGCCATAAATAGTAGACAGAGTGACAGGTTTGTTGAGAATAAATTTTAAAAATTTGCACCATCGCACCATTTTAGACAAACTGTCCTCACAAACTTTCCTGACCAGAAACAATTCTATTTTTGGCGTAATGAAAATTATTTTGTTGTTAGTATATATTTATAGTATCTGTACATGTGTCCATGTACACTTCTAGACATCAATCATTTGTAGGAACCAGGAACCAGTGAATTGATAAAGTGTTTGTTTGTTCGTTGATATATAGGAGCAACGTTTACAACGCATGGGAGATGAAATAAATCGCCTCGCTGTTTTTGAATCCGAGTCACATCGTAAAGATAGTGTGATTGCAGCACTACGAAATGAAAATGAAGAGTTACAAAAAGGACTGGCTCAGAAAGATCAACAGAACAACAAAGATAGTGACAATCTGACTCAGAAGTTAGTCATATTTGAAAGTGAACTCGCCACAAAGAAGCTTGAAATCCATGCTTTGAAAGAACAGGTATGAAAATGAGTTTATTGTCATTCATTGTACAACCACTGTCCTCTGTACGGTGGCACTTAATAGACACCCACGAATGAACTAAGAATACAAGTAATTAAATATGACTTTATTGTTTGTTTTCATGAAGTATTTCGCTAACAAACTGTCGGTTTTGACTAGCTTTACTGTCGGTTTTTTACTAGCATGACTCACTATGCTACTATACCTTATAGAAGACCTCCTGTGTGAGGTTGAAACGTGGTTAATAAAGTTTAACATAGACAAAAGGACTTGTCATTTCTTTGACTGAACCTAACAAACTTCCCCAGGCTGTTGACAATAAATCTATCCTTCCTACTCAATAATGTATTGAATATCTCAATATTTGTTAATTTAGTAATAGTTTCATTAAATATGGATATTCATCAAAAAATTGAAATCACTCATTATTTATTGATTTATCTTTACATTCATGTAAAGCATTGATTTCACTGCCAACAGACTGGTTTATGCACATATATCACATCTGTGCTCCGGGGTTTGCCAATATATCTTAATTTTTCGATCGGTAGATTGTGTGCTGATATTCTGAATCTGGTGACTAATATTAGGACAACAACACTTCAGTGAATAGTTGAATTTAAAAAAAATTATTTCAAATAAATTTTTTACTTGAATTATAGATGAAAGTTTACTATTGTTGACATGTTTTGTAGTTAGATATCATAGGTTATGTTGTGTAAATATTAATCGTAATTTCAAGTCAAATAAAATATATTATACTGTACTATGACAGATGAGCCACATGAGACTTGAGAGTCAGGACCCAAACGAAAATCCCGCCATGTTGCGTACCGTCATCCTGGAACGAGAACGTGAGCTAACAACCGTCAAACAAGACTTGGATAGAATGAAGCGAGAGAAAGGAACAAGTCAGACATTAGTGACAACATTACAGAGAGACGTGTCCAACAAAGATTCTGCTATCCGTCGTCTGAATACAGAACTAGAGAAACAGAAGAGAGAAATTCGGGAGAAAGACGTCTCCTTGTCAGCTATGAGTGCTAAGGTAACTTGTTAAGACCAATACTGTCAACATCAAGTAGTATTTCTACCATTAGGGTGTATTCCAGTCAACGAAATCATCAAAAAGTTTTCAACCATTTGTGTTCCAACCTCCAACCTGACATCAACCTTCTGCCCCTGACATTGATCCCCAGTTTATCAATCCATGTGTGTTTTACCTTTATTTTCCATCCATGGCTAAAGTTACAAAAATCAAACTATTCAGATATTTCAATTGACCTGTTTCAATCTCCAAGTCCATCCAAGTGCATGTAATAGTGAAATATACCTTGCAACATGGCATGAAACCCCCCCCCCCAACACACTATGTTATCTGTGCATGTTGTTTACTTGCATGTTCAAAATGTTTTCTACAGGAATTAATACTAACAGAATGCAGTGTCTTTGACACTAAATATTCACTCAAATCCATCTTAATCACCATCAAAATTTTCATGTGCATGTAATTTGTCAAAGCATGTTGGCAAGTAATCAACCCATGAATTCATTTCATTACTAACCATTTAACATGCATGGCAACACTACCATAATGGGGGATAGGGTAGGGGTTTATATTCAGCATGGCAACTTAAGTGAATAACACTCTCTTCCATAGTGGGGAATGGGGTGGGGTTGATATTCAGCATGGCAACTAAAGTGAATATTAAACACTCTTCCATAGTGGGGAATGGGGTGGGGTTGATATTCAGCATGGCAGCTATTAAAGCAGTTGACGCTTTCTCATCACCAGGAGAGGTGGGAAGGTGAAATGTGGCCTGTTTCAAAAGCATTGGCAACTATCTCATACCTATCGTACTAATGCTGGTCTATTCATCTAACCATTGAAATTTGACCCCCACATTATCACCGGGGAGGGAGGGGGCAAGCTACCTCGCCTACCAGTGTTATTCTATTCATCTAACCAGTGAAATCTGACCCCCCCCCCCCCATTATCACCGGGGGAGGGATCTACCTGTCCTACCAGTGTTATTCTATTCACCTAACCTATCAAATCCAACCCTCACAATATCACTGGGGGGGGGGGGGGGGTATGGAAATGCAGTATTTGCTACTAATGGTAGAAATAATTTTTCTTGTAAAGCATACTAACATGGCGTATTGCATGCGATAGTCTTTCATTGTATTGGTTTTAACAATTATCTTAGTCTTACCAATTACATGTGTTTTAATTTAATCTAATAGTTAACTATTTGTAGATGTAGTAATATCTTGTACTATCCCTTCTAGTTGGTACTTTCTACTGGCCTACTTTATGTACAATAAATGTGTTGCATCGATGGCAGATGAGATATAAGAATATATTAATGTATATTCAAGATATTGTATTTTGTCTTAATATCTGTCATTGTTGGTGCTTGTTTGATTACTGTGTGTAGGTAGCAATTACAAGACTGCATACAAATGTTATATAGATCACTTGAAGGCTCATGATTCAGTCCCAAGTTCTTGTGTCAATACTATCTTAGCAATGCTGCCATAATGATGATATAGGACCATTCTTTAATTCAGGGCCAACTTTGTCTGTTAAGCTCTGCTAGACAACTTTGTCTGTAACTGTCAGACAACTTTGTCGGTAGCTCTCTCAGACAACTTTGTCGGTAGCTCACTCAGACAACTTTGTCTGTAACTGTCAGACAACTTTGTCTGTAACTGTCAGACAACTTTGTCTGTAGTTCTGTCAGACAACTTTGTTTGTAGCTCTCTGAGACAACTTTGTCTGTAGCTTTCTCAGACAACTTTGTCTGTAACTCTGTCAGACAACTTTGTCCGTACCTCTCTCAGACAACTTTTTCATGCCTAAATTCTAATCCTGAACCTTCATTGGCCTTTGAACACTAAAATGATACCAATTAAGGGTCAATCTCATGATATATTTTCTCTTGTGATTTGATACAACTAGTAACTTTTCACTTGGCATCTCTGAATATTAATTGTAAAAAGTATGGGCATTGTAGAAAGTACCAACTTTTAAATCATCAAAACTTCAGTACTTGGACAAAAAAACATACAGTAGTTCTGTGGGAATATTGATACCAGTAGTATTTGATTTCATTCTGTCAAGCAGTTTCGATCCACCAAAAGTAAAGATTTTTAGAATTCAAATATTTTGATCATGCCATCAAATACTGTCGATATTCTGATTTCATTGTGACATTACTTCTTTTATTTGTTTTCTCATTGGTGATGAGCCAAAACCCATTCGATATCGTTTCTATTTAAACCATCATCATGATTTGTATATAAATCAATGTAAATCAAGTCGTAGCAAAATTGATATTTTATATTTAAATTCTGAAAAAAATGATATTTTATATATTCTACAGAATTAGTTCTGATTCTTTTGTTCATTTGTAAAATGATCCCACTCAGGATGAACAATGTTTTAGTCCGGTACAATTGTAATCTTTGCTGGTGTTGGTTTTATTTGTTTCTGTACCAAGTTTGTTTCAAATTACACTTTTTTTTCCTGTTTTCTTTCTTTTTCTGCACTGTGCATGTTTGTATATACTGTTGATTTCATGGATGTACTAACACTTTACCTGGTGAGCACCTTTCTTTTTCTTTCTTTTGTTTTATTTTTGTGTTTCAAGTAATGACTGCACAGACCTTTTATATGTTGTTGCCATGGTAATGTCAGGTTGAGGGTTTGAATGCAAGTTATGTAAGATTTCATGTATGTGACAATTTTCTCTTTGTTCTATCTAGATTTCCTCTTTGGAAGTCGAACTCAAGGTTCGTTGTACTGTACTGATGCATGTAACAAATGTACTTTCTCTAGCACTGTATGCTGGGAGTGCAGTGTCACTTCCTATTGCATTGTATGCTGGGAGTACAGAGCTACTTCCTTTTTAAATGAGCACTGTATGCTGGGAGTGTAAAGCCACTACCTGCATGGTTCAAACTTTTTTCCAGTACTTGTACTGGGATTACAACTTTTTGTGTTTTTATTGACACATCCTTTAGCCCTTTCTGTTGGAAGTGCAAATCCGCCTTTGATAATTGCAACACATATGCAATGTTCATCAATCATGCTGGGAGTGGATCCCTTTTACTTCCATACTTTTATCCCGGGAATAGAGGACTTGAGCATGATACTGTGCCCAGCTGCTTGGTGGTGCAGGTTGGCTGTAACTGGACATACAGATCCCAAGTTAACACAATGTGAATCACTTTGCATGTATGATATCTCACTGTTTTTTGCTGTAAACTTCTTCAGATATCATCTGAAAATTGTCACGTGGCACAAAATGAGAATGCTTTCTTCTATCCACTTCTTAGCTTTTTGTGGTATATGGGAGAGACCCTCACCCCTTCCTGTCAGCTTTTACCAGCATGCAAAGAGTGTGCTGTTATGGTATATCATATACTAACTAAATCTGACGCAACATCTCACCACCATTTCGTTGTCTTTATATAGTTTTCTCGTATGAAGGAAAACAAGAGACATGAGGAAGAAATGCAGTCAAGAGAAAAAGAACTTATAAGTCTAAAACATGTAAGTATTTGATTGGTTAAGACAGTATGAGCTCAGTATTTGATTGGTTGACAATATGAATTCAGTATTTGATTGGTTAAGACAATATGAATTCAGTATTTGATTGGTTGACAATATGAATTCCATCACACCTCAATCTCAAGTACACTAATTATTTCTTTATACACCAGAAATTGAAAGGAGCTGAAAATAAGATAGCTGAACAGATTGAAACCATGGTAACCTACAAAGATGAAATAGAACGTGTAAAACAACTGTTGGAGGAACAGAAATCATTGGAGTCCAAGTTCAAGGCTGAGGTAGAACATGGAAAATCTCAGTTCTTGGATATCCAGAGATCTGAGAGACTTGTGAAAGTGGACCTAGAACAAGCACAGAAAAGGGTAAGTTATTGCTAACTCTATATACATCAGTACTGACATTTCCAAAATGATACTGTTATCTACAACAACAACAACAACAACAACAACAACAACCATGTTTGATATGTTGTAAGCCATGATTGATTGATGGATGGATGGATGGATGGATGGATGGATGGATGGATGGATGGATGGATGGATGGATGGATGGATGGATGGATGGATGGATGGATGGATGGACGGACGGATGGGCGGGCGGGCGGGCGGGCAGGTGGTTGGTTGGTTGGTTGGTTGGTTGGTTGGTTTGTTGGTAGGCTGGTTGAGTGGTTGGTTGACATACACCGCTATGCATTTTCAGTTTGTATAGACTTTTAATACACAGCACAGTTTTTTTAGAAGTTGAAGAAGTTTGATGTACAGGAGTGTATCTTAAAGTAAGCTAGTACGTAGTAGTTCAAAACACTTCTTCAAGTACTATTCAACTGATAAGACTTGGCTTGTTTCGTTTCATTTATGTAATGTTTATGTCAAAACTAAGTTTGCATCAGAGATCGTTGAAGATTTGATATTAGCCTTCATGCCCCTCTTGAAACAAAAATTCTAGAGAAAACGAAATATTTTCATTAAATTTTTGATTTTGTGTTCTTAGCTTGATAGATTCCGTAACCGTGTTGTACAGCAGACATTCTGTGCACCGGGTATCAAAGCACCAGATAACACTGAAGACGTCAACGATGATGAACTTATTGATACTATTAAATTACTTATTGATGACCGCACAGAAGCCAGGAATAAAGTCCGTGAATTGAAAGATACAATAAAAATACAAGAAACATCCAGGAAGGATTCAAACAAGAGTGTCAAAGCTATGAAACAACACATGGAAGCTGCAAAGGTAAATTTATCGTACTCCATAATTTACCACTCTGGTAATCCAGGGTTCGGTTTACTAAGATAGACGCTAACTAAATCTATTGGTCTTCAATGTGGTAG
The DNA here is from genome assembly GCF_964340395.1 of Glandiceps talaboti. NCBI lineage: Eukaryota > Metazoa > Hemichordata > Enteropneusta > Spengelidae > Glandiceps > Glandiceps talaboti. The sequence goes on along the minus strand of NC_135569.1, from coordinate 11,127,121 downwards.
ATTACACAAGTGGGTGATAGCGGTTTCTCAGTTGTGCAACTGTAATCACCCTGTGATCTAGATCATGTCAACATTGGAGCAACATTTTTTGGTCATAGTGGACAGATATGCGTCCAAAATTACAATATTTTATAAGGAGTCTGTATGTACAACATACTCAAATTCAGCCACAAACTTATTATTACGATCAACTCTATTTGTTACTGATGGTGGAAACTGCAAGATTTCCACTCATCTGTGCTATGTTTTCATTTTCATTTAGACTCGTCTAAGTAACAGTGGTCGTAGCAGTGGTGTCATTTCACAAGAAATCAAGTTATTGCAGTCAGTCACAGCTGATGAATCACAGCAGTGGACAAAAGATGGACTCCTTGCCATCCTCACTCAAGAGTTGGCATGGCAACAAGAGATTGAAGATGCCCTAGAGAAGTGTGGTTTCAATGTCAAATCATCCGACCAAGGTAATCAATCATATTTGTGTTATTATCATGAAAATATTGAATTTTTAATATTTTCCAAGTTAAAGGCCAAGCTTAGAGAGAGAAAAACTGTGCAGTATCCGCTATAAACTTTTCATTTATATGAAAAAACTTACAAAAAAACTTCAACAATTAGTATAATGTTTCTGTTGATACATGCATTGTATGACATTGCAATTTGTGGTCTGCCATTGTTAGAACTGTTGATTGTATAGTAGGGAGTTCCTGTACATTTTTGATATGTTTAATAAATTACATCATTTGATCGTTTATAAGTTATATTTTAATACCAGGTTTGAGTTCAGTCAATTGCAAGTGGTAGTTAAGTATACATCAGTAAGTAGAATCCTGCGAGTACCTTTTACTATGCAGCAAAAAGTACATCCCAAAAACACATAAAGTCAGCTTGTGTCCCTTTAATATGAAGAAAAAAAGTACATCCCCAAAAATCATATAAACTCAGCTTGTGCCCCTTTAATATGATATTTGTGATATTATATTTCAGTTCCAGGCAAGTACATTGAAAGCTTAAACTCCAGACTTGAGACAGTAACCAAGGAGAAGGAGGATATCAAGGTCAAGATAACAACTATTGAACAGGATGTACGGTCTGAGATGACTGGTACTATCAATGACATTAAACATGAACATGAAATGAAGTTATTGGATGCTATAGAGAAAGTTAAAGCTGAAGGTAATCCGATATCTGTTATTATACGTCACCTGTCACCAATCTCGCATTCTGATTGGTCGAGAGCCCTGCAGATACACAGGCGTATTTTTCACCAACAGCCGTAATTTTGCTTGTTGTATCACGTGATCACTGCACGTCCCCTTGTAAACAAATCTAGCAGACAACTAGAAATACAGCTATAACAAGCATTCCCAATGCCAAATTTGTTGTCAACCGAACAAAATATCACCGTTGTATAAATTGTAACAAGTCTTTGAACTGTACTTTTCATGTTACAGGGAAAAAGCCAAAAATTCCACACAGAACGGCGAAAGTCCAGTGACGGCGAACTCGCGGTCGTCACGCGATCGTAAACATGAATTCCTAAATTTATGAAGAATATGAAAATTACCACCACAGAGGGTGCAGTTTTTGCTTAACTAGAACAAGAAAGCATATCACGAACATTTTTGTACATTTAATGGAATACAGTACGCAAAACAAAGACGCACTCATTTTTCAGCTGATGGTTATAAGTTTGAAAATATCGCTGAGTGATATGCAAATAGTAAACAATACGTCATGCTACTGAGCAAACGCGCACTCTGATTGGATGATAAAGTTAAGGCTGACGTGTAAACAACCGCATTGCAGTTATCGGAGTGGTGCATGATACTACGCTCAACAGTATAACGCGGAGGTGATTTTATTTTAAAATGAAACAGCATTTTTAGACATTCAAAAATTAATTCATAGTCGCAGGTGACGTATAAGTATGTTATTTGCCAAATACTGTTCCACATCTTGCTGCTCGAGTTAATTTTTCCGGTATAACGGCTCGCCTCCGGCTCTCCGTTATTACCGGAAAAATTACCTCTCGCAGCAAGATATGGAACGGTATTTGGCAAATAACATATACTTATACCATGCACAAGCCATTTAGAACAAAAAATATGGAATATATACTCTGGTTGTTCTACATGCATGTCTATGTCATCACAACATATGTCTACATTACTTTTTTCTGTGTTGGAAATATGAGTCAAAACATTCAAAATTCTCATTACTTTCCCCAATTTTTCTTTGATGTTACTGGCGCTGGTATAATTATGTTATTCTCCAATATTTTTCTTCATTCAGTCAGAAAATACTCATAACCTAAGGGTTGTCACTACTCCTCTAGCAACTCATAGTGAAACTTTATGAAATATCACTGGTTATAAGTTATTGCTAGTTATTGCTAGTTATAACTAATCACTAGACTAAGATTATTGATTAAGAATGTGTTTGGTTTTAACAGATGATCAGAAACTTCATCAAATGTTAGAAGAAGTACGTATTGCTGAAGCAGAAAAGAAAACTGAAGCTGTGGAATCAGAAAAGGCTAAACTGGTAGAATTGGAGAAAACTATTGATGGCATGAGAGAGGTATGGAGTAGTTAAAGTTTCAACGTTCTTGATGACAAGGTCCTGCATCTATTTGTTAACAAAGGACCAATTATTTGACTTTACTTGGAGCATTGTAAAGTTGGTAAGCCCTTTTTGGCATACCATACCTTATATGGAGTGATTAAAGGTTAATCAGACCATATATGGAGTGGAAAGGTTGATCAGACCATATTTGGAGTAATGTAAATTTGGTAAGCCCTTTTTGGAGTACCTTACCTTATATGGAGTGGTTAAAAGTTAATCAGACCTTATATGGAGAAGAAAGGTTGTTCAGACCATATTTGGAGGGGAAGGGTTGACCATGCCTTATTTGGTATGGTCTTTCTTTATTTTGAATGGCCATAAGTTGATTAAACTGTGTGATTGGTAAATAGTTGTGAGGAAAGACAAAACACGATTTAAAAAATTTTTGTTTTGTTTCAGGCTATTGGTGAGAAGGGTGATGAAGATAAGAAGTACATGACTGTCATCAGTGAATTAGAAACTCAAATTGAAGATATGAGACAAGCAGAAAGTAAACTGAAAGAAGAACTTTTGAACCAGGAGATCAAACTTAAAGACGAAATGAAAGAATTGCGAGAACGTCACGAGGAAGAGAAACACAGTCACTACACAGAAATCGCATCATACAAGGAACAGGTGAGACAACACGCTGTCACAATTCTAGCAATGGAACAGAGGTTGGTGATGATAACACGGGACCACAAAGAAGTACAGGATGAGAGAACTCAACTGAAGGAAGAAATAGACAAACTGAAATCAAGACCTATATCTGTTCCAGCCATCAAACCAGAAATTGCACCTAAACCTGTGATAGTACAAGCAGGACCTGAAGTCCAGGCTTTGGAACAACTTGTACAAGTACTAAGGTAAGTGTAAACATACATCAATCGTGTATACTTACCCAGTGGTTTCATTTATGTGGCTGGGAAAACAATGATGAATTGAAAGACCCCCTATGTCACTTATGATATGTGGTTTCAATACTCCCTAGGTCACTTTGGAATGCAGTGATGATGAATTGATAGGTTGCTACCAAGTAGTGAAAGACCCCCTATGTCACTTATGATATGTAATTACAATACTCCCTAGGTCACTTTGGAAAGTAATGTCCAGACTCCTTATGTCACTTATGATATGTGGTTACAATACTCCCTAGGTCACTTTGGTAAATAATGTCCAGATTCCTTATGTCACTTATGACAGATATTCACCACACTCTTTATCGTACTGGTCACAAGTATTGACCAGACTCCCTATGTCATTTGTTATAAGGAAGTATTTTATGCTTTGTCATAATCTCAACAATAAATTTCAAATTACAAAGACTTACATCATCCATTTTACAGACGTGAAGCAGCTGATTTCAAGAAAGAAATTCAAGATCAACAAGATGTGATTTTAGGACTTCGTAGAGATTTAGCTGGTGCCTCAGCTAGGTTGTCTGATATGACTGGTAAGTTAACATTTAGTAAATATAATTGTAACTTATATTCTTCTCTTTTATCGCTGGTCAACTGGCCACTTTCATCATTAGTTAGTCAATAAATCACTTTTATCACTGGTCAATTGGTCAATTTTACCACTGGTCAATTGGCCATTTTCATCACTAGTCAATTAATCAATTTGTTATCACAAGTCAATTGGTCACTTTTATCATTGGTCAATTGGCCACTTTTATCACTGGTCAAATGGTCACTTTTATTATTAGTCAATTAATCACATTTGTCACTAGTCAATTGGTCACTTATCACTGGTCAATCGGTAAGTTTTATCACTTGTCAATTGGTCACTTTGTTGTACTTCTTGAACACATCCACTAACCCCCATGGAGTAGAAAACATCTTTAAGTATCACTATTTCACTTACACCAGTAGGATTATTGTAGACAATATCACTAGTTTTATTGACGTTTAAAGGGGGGTGGAACGAGGCTGTATCCCTGGAACGAGGAGAGCATGTACTCGCGCCATTATTGAACAGTTTGCAAGCAATACCACCCACCCACACAGCAAAAAAAAAAATACAAATATGTACCAAAGTCTATGCTCATGTTTCCCTTCCTGTGTTTGATTTAGGGGAAAATGAATGAGGAACAAGTTTCAACTTAGATTTTCTTAGCTATCGTGCACAATTTATGTGATAGAAAAATCACAAAATGACTCTAGAAATCAAATTTTATGAAATTGCCTTTATTTCCTTGAGTTGCGTTCACCTTTTAATTCCTGATTTATGAATGGAAGTCATTTTTTTCATGTGTTAATTTCAGGTGAACTGAGTGAACATCAAAAACAAGAAATGGAAGGTAATCGTACTGTGATGAAAGATATGGAGAATGAATTGATAACACAAAGACAACAAATGGCCAAGTTGTCAGAATTAGTTGATAAACAGTCAGCAGAAGTTAAGAAGTTACAAGATCTGCTCAGGTAAATGTCTATGGTAGTGTGGTAATCCCCAAAAAATAGATAGATATTTCAGATAGCCAGTCATTGAAGTGAAGAAATCTTTTGAAACCTCTAGCCAAATTACTGACAAAAGAGTACCCTGTAATCCTTGACTACCAATCCTTGATAAACAAATGATATATAGTTATTTATTTACTCCAGTGCTGAGAGACTGTAGCTGATGATTTAGCAATTGGATATTTTTTGTTAGTGTCTGTCATGTGATCACTTACAGACAGCCAATCGTTATAAAGAGATTGGAATCATGTGATCTTGATGCCAATTATTTATTGTGCTGTCAATATAGTCAACAATTACGTATTTTCTTTACTCCAGTGGTGAGAGATGGTTGGTAATTAACAACTGTGTATTTTCTTTCTTTACTCCAGTGCTGAGAGACAACTTGTTGGTAAGATGAAGGAAGATATATCAGTCAAATCTGGTGAAATTGTGCAATTAGAAAGTCAGCTGAAATCTGAACAAGAAACGCAAAGACAATCTGTAGCTACTAAAGAACAGGAGGTATGTACTTGGTGTGTCTCTGTCTGTGTGTGTGTATATGTGTGTGTACCGGTATATGTGTGTGTGTGTGTGTGTGTGTGTGTGTGTGTGTGTGTGTGTGTGTGTGTGTGTGTGTGTGTGTGTGTGTGTGTGTCAGACTGTGGACACTGACATCTGTGTCCGTGTTTTAATGTCTCTATGTGTATGTGTATGTGTATGTGTATGTGTGCACACTGACTTCTATATGTGTCTGTTTTAGTGTCTGCCCTACAGTTTCTGTGAGTGTAAACTTATGTTTCTCTATGTATATCTCTGCTTGAGTATGAAGATTGTGTGTGTGTGTGTGTGTGTGTGTGTGTGTGTGTGTGTGTGTGTTTGTTTGGATACGAGTTTCTTGGTTTGTCTCTGCATATCTCTACATGTCTCTGTCGGTGATTATATAAATGTGTGTTTAATATGAGAAGTGCAGTGTTAGTCTAGGCTACTGAATTGTCCTTATTGACAATGTAATATACATCAATTATTTGTCAATACAGGGAGTTATCGCCAGTGAACTAGCCTCTACTGGTGCACAATGCCGTGGAGAAAGACACGAACAGGTGATAGCAAGACAGAGAGAAGCCCTTGCAGAACTTAGATCTAGAATCAAAGGCTTAGAAAAGTCCAGCCCACCAAGTAAGTCATGTTATATAAAAAGCACTGCTCTAATTAGGAGTACAATTTAGACTGTTGTCAGACACAGCTGTAGAAAACGTTGGTCCTGAAGAAAAGAATAATCCCATCTAGTTGGTATTGTTTCACTGATAACACTAACACAAGAACCTAGGATTGAATTATAGGCCTTTAAGCTATGTCATGACTGCCAATGAATTGGGAATAAATCTCAGATGAAACTCAGAACGTCATGAATCATAATTTAATTTATTTTTAGAATTAGAACAAAATTTGTTGTAAAAGTCACGACCAATTCTTTGAAAATGTCTGCAAATGTAAAATATCAATAATAAAAATGTTCTGTACCGAGAACCAAACATAACAGTGCTTGATTTGTAAATTCAATTTTTATATTTCTATACTACTTTGAAAAACACATATTTTTTTATCATTTAGTGGTTTCTTATTTCATCTATTACAGTTCCATCTCATGATCAAGCCTTGCAGCAGGTCGTCCTCCTAAAGAAAGAATTGGCAGAAATGCGGGCCCAACAAGCATCTATAACCGATGGTAGTGTTAATTTACAAGATGCAATACTAGGCCAAAAGGTTGCTGAAGCCCGTGGACAAATTCCACCTGCAGTATCAGACTCTGCCATTGAAAGGAGTGCTCGCATTGAAACACAAGAAGCTCTGGCAGAAAGTGAAAAATCAGTAAGTTAAGGATACTTTTTTCTCTTGATTATCAGTAAGTTATGGGTACTGTTTTTTTCATGTTTAACCAGTCTGCTTATTCAGGATCATATGGATTAATGAGTAAGTTAAGGGTACTGTTCATGATCAGTCATTAAGTTAGGGGTTCCATTTGTTTGTATCAGTCTTATACATTGAGGTTACTGTTCTCAAAAATAAAACAGGAAGTTACAGGTTCTTGGAAAAAATAACAAAGACCTCTGTATCACCGTTAGATGGTAGCGATATCATTGAAAGGGATCTGTTATTTTCTGTGTGAATGTATTTACCACACAAAACTATATAAATATTTACTTACAGTGGTCAAGTTAAAAAAAACATCCATATTTCTGAAACTATAGTGATACCCATCTCTCATCATTTGTGAAACCATAGCAACACCCTATTTTGTCTCTCCTCTTTTCCAGTACATGGAACTAGCCAAAGCAATCGCCAATCAACTAGACCTCGGTGAAATCCACGGTCTGCGGTCTGTTACACACTTACCCCGCGATGAACGTGAACGTTTGACCAGGGAACGTGAGAAGGCGATAGAATTGATGGTTAGCCGTCTACGTGTGTTACACCAAAGGCTTGATAGGAAGGATGAACTGCTACAAGACTATGAGAAAGACTTGGCTAGACTACGACAAGCTGAACATGTTGCCAACGAGAAGGCTATACAAGTAGAAACCTTAGCAGTAAGTAAATCTTTGTGAGCAGTAAATTTGGTTAGGGAGCCATCTAGTGGCCAAATCTGGTATACCCTTTGTTTTTCCCCATAATGTGTTGCCTGTCGCCATCTTGCCTTGCTACTTTTCTAGATCTGTGAATTTACAGATAGTCTACATGTATTTGAAGTGAAGGAAAAAATATGAATTATGTAAAATTGAATCAACATAAAACACCACACATTACTAGTGTATGCACTACCATGGCAGTAACAGCCCACTTCCTTTTCAGAAACTTTAAGTTTGATATACAAGAATGAGATACTGTTTCTCAATTTCTTTAATTCAACATTTCGTTTATTTTAATGACAAACTGAACTTTTCATTCCACTCTTTCTAAAAACTTTAAATATTGAATGTAATGCATACACCAGTGAAAATATATTATTTTTACACAATTCCTTTTATTCCTGCAAGTTGCATTGGAATGCTTTAAGGATTTATGGCCCTTGGGTCAAAGTTCATGACCCAGAGGTCATAGAGCCATACACTCCATAACTCAATGTAAAAATTAATTTAATCATATATTTGATGTACTATGACATGAAATATTGAATACATCCGAATGCTGACTAATAACTTATAATTTTCTTGCCAATAGACTGATGTACGAAGCCGTGTCGAAGAAAATCAATATTTGCGTGAAACTCTACGAAGGACACGAGAGACATTGGAACAAGAAAAGAGGTTGAACACAGCCATCAAGAATAAAAAGGTACAAAATCAATGGAAAATTGAGGTTTTAAAACTTTGTTTATGGTGCTTGATGAATTTCCACTCTAAAAACAAAATTATAGTAGTACACCCCCTGACAATGATTATTCATGTAGAGTAAAAACAAAATTATAGTAGTACACCCCCTGACAATGATTATTCATGTAGCTTTAAAAACAAAATTATAGTAGTACACCCCCTGACAATGATTATTCATGTAGAGTAAAAACAAAATTATAGTAGTACACCCCCTGACAATGATTATTCATGTAGAGTAAAAACAAAATTATAGTAGTACACCCCCTGACAATGCTGACGAGACAGTGAAAATTTGGGTATTCACTTTCCAATCTAATAATATTCATACTTTTTTGTATAATTTGGTGATTATGTCTTAAATCTTTTTAAATTATTTAAATTGCTTCAGACTTTCCACATGGAAAAAGATGAGAAGAATGTGAAGACATGGCCGAGACATAATTGCTACCATGACGACACAAGTCAAAAGAAAGACAAAAAGAAGAAGGAGCAGAAAGATACAATGCTGAGGAAGAGTTATGAAATTGAAAGTCTTAAAACAGTAAGTGTACTATAAAGGGTTTTCAAAACAGCACATTAGAAAATTTAAGGCAGTGCGTGTACTATAAAGGTGTCTAACAGTTAAGGGCATGATAGAAAATGTAAAGGCAATGAGTGTACTATAAAAGTTTCAAACCTGTATTAAATGTGTATTAACAAAATATGTAAAGGTAGTGATTGTACTATAAAAGTTTTAAGCGAGTAGGTGTACTATAAAATTCTTAAAACTGTTCGAAATTGTCACATGTTCCATGAAATCCAGGTATGGTCACAGTTATAAATTTTTGAACATGTGTCAAAATTTTGAATTTCTTACAAAATACACAATATGTGGGGTGAAGGATCCACATGAAATTATTTTCTTTTGTCAGAAGTACTTTGATTCAATAAACAGATGAAGGTCAAAGTTCAAATGCTGCAACATTTCCATTTTGTCATCAACATAATCTTTTTTTTTTTTCAAATTTCAGGAATTAACTGCCAAAGATCAGCAGCTGTGTGATACAACTGCACGGTTAATCAATTTGGAAAATAGTATGACGTCGGTAAGGAGACCATCATCTTCAGACAAAAATGGCCATCTTTAACTGCTATGAGCTGCAACAGCTGCAAACTTCCAGCATCTAACATCATTGGCGGACATTATGCATTATTTAGAATAACTGCTTTCTGCTTGGTTATCTGTATTCTTCCAGCATCTTACAATACGGCGGACATTATGCACTGTTTAGAATAACTGCTTTTTGCTTGGTTTTCTGTAAACTTTCAGTATCGTAGACACTTGTAAAGCATTGTTGTCAGAATCAAAGCATGATAGACTCATTGCTAGTTCTGTGTTTTCCAAGTTTGCCCATCTGCAAGAATATGGAACAGTGGACTGATTTTTGTATTGTAACTAGGGGTTACACCCCCTGACACAAATACTACATTTACCCCAACTCATCAAAGTATACGTCCCCGAAAAAGCAATGAATCTATCACTACACACCCTCAGATTCACACAGTGTACATCAAACAAGCAATGAGTCTATCTGTGTACACCATTAGCTTCACCCAGTTCCCAATCAGAGGCTAAGTTGTATTCACATATGTAAATCCATCAGTGAGTTGTTCTGGTCGTCAAATAATTACTTGTAAAATATTCAATTGCCTCTCATTGTGCGCTGTATGATTGAGTTTGCTTTCTGTAATCAGAAGTAATTTGCCATTTCCAAAATAAATAATGTAACTGAATTAAGGAAAGATATGCTCCAACCATATATTTAAGCTATGTGTTTTCCATGTGTGAAATACTTCCTTATCATATTTTGACAAATAATGACAAAACATTTTGTGTTCATGTTTTCCTTGTGTACTCAAACACATTATGGTTGACAAGTAATGAAAGACATTTGATTGAACTGGTGAAATAAAATCACCATAACATTTCTCGTGTTTGATGAGTGACGGGAACATATATGGCACTTTTTGGAATTGGCAAAAAATGTTGATGAAAATCTCTTTTCAAATAGATTCTAGTTCTGATAATATTTTATTATACTATGACCTGGTAATATTCTCATCTGAGACAAACTTTTAGTTTTTTGCTACAAGTGTGATTTCAACATTTCCACTCTTTGTAAATATTCTATGCAATCTTTGTATTTCTGTAAATATCCCGATGTTTCTGCTGTGTATATATTTGCTTTCATTGTTTCCATGGTAATGAGCATATAATCTTAAACTGCTTGTACACATTTCTTATATTCATTCATTTTTAATTATTAGAATTTTGTAAAATTAAATGTCCATCAGGTTTTTGAATGTAGCAAAGATGTATTTATAAATCTAGAAAAAAAAATGTAAATTATGAAGCCTGAAATTCTGAAAGCTCTTGAAATGAAATCAGATAAAAACAAAAGAATAAGTGAGTCTTAACACTGTGGTGTATATTTTTTGTAGCCTGGTAGAGATGATATGGTGGTGACAACAACTGAAACTATTGAATCCTACCACACACACCTAGAATAACAACTGAAAATCCCTACTTATGTAGTAGACTCTGCCATTTACAATGGTCGGATCATTCCAATGATGCTGTGATAGGTGTGACCAACATAAGACTTTCCTATTCCGCACATATTGTGCTTGCAGGGCATTAATATGTCCTAACAGGCCTTTTTAGTAAACTTTTTCATCCAGAATCAATTATTATTTTTTCAATGACTTATCTACTGTATGGAGACTCTAAAATGTTACTTTAGAATTCTTTGAAAAGAAAATGTAGAAGTAAGAGTACTGGTGTATTTGGTCAAGTCTAACCACAAAATATATCATAGTATTTTATGTAGACTGTAAGATGCATTGCGCCCTCACAGGCCTCCTCGCACCCGATGTGGTTAACCGATGTGTGAGGGCGCCCTGTCACTTGAAGAGACAAGCTGGTGTTGTTTTGAACCGAATCAACAACTTAGTTCATAATTGAGTTGTTGGATGTTGTATATATACTTAGTTTTCTCACTCATCAACTCAGTCAAAATCATTGGATAGCAAAAGTGACCAGACGAGTCACAATTTGGTACAGATAGTCACATGATGGGTCACTAAGCAACCAAACTCTGAGACTGCTAGATACACGACATCATAACGAATAATACAAAATGGAACTCAAAAAATTATTGCGTCACACCATCATATAGGGACTAAATGTTGAGATTATTGGACCAGTAGCTGGCAGTCCAAGCTGCTGGAACTCTCAGTAGTGGAAACTTTACCCATATGAGGCTACAGCGTGTAGCTGTTAATATTTTGACCTCCAGGATTAGTGACCTTTATTATGACCTTTGAACCTTCTCCATGACCTTAAATATGACCTATTACCTGAAACCACAAATTTGACTAAATACATGTCATGTGATTATGCCATAGTATATTCCCATAACCTTTGACCTAGCCTGTGACCTCACAGTCAGGTTGAAATTACATCTGACTGAAATCATGTGATTATGCTACTAGTATCTCCCTTGACCTAACCTTTGACCTTACAAGTTCAAAGTTCATTTTGACTAAGATTCCAGCATTCTATGATGACCAACTTTCGTAACCATCATGTAAAAACAAATTATTTTCAGATTCAATCAGCAAATTACTCCATACAGTAGAAATGTAATATCTTTAAACAAACAACAAATCTGTAGAAACCGCAAAAATTTGTTGGCAGAAATCGAGCACTGAGAAGACAAACTATTTTTACCATTTTTTTTTTAAGCGTGCAGTTTTCATGAAAAGAGTACCATTTTGTGTTTTATTTGTTAGTTTTGGAAGTAGACTATGATAGATATAACATTTCACTAAGACAAATGTAGGAATTAAAAAAGTTATTTTTGTTTTCAAATCTAGTGAAATCAAGATCATTTTTATCAGAAGTGATGTTTTTTTCTGTTTAAAATGTACAATAGATTTATCTGTAAATTATAGACAGTAGTTGATGAAAGAAAAAGAGAATAAAAAGAGGAATGTATGATGTATGCAGAGTTTATATGTATATATATGATATGTCAAGAATCACAGTACAAAATTTTGAAGTTTTTCTCTGCTAGTTTATTGAATATAAAAACCTATTTTAATTATCACGTGCAGTGTTCTCCCCGATTTATGTAATTATGGCATCATGCCGGATTCTAAATTTTGATAAAATCTTGTGTTGGTTGTCTGAGATCAAATGAAAATCATAATTCAAATTTAACTCAATCCAATTCATTTTTATGCATAAATTATATCAAAACAGTCATAAAACCCTAACCTCCCTCATCATGGTCTCCATATCAACTAACTACAGGTATTGTTGATCTCCGAGTCATCTTGTGAACAACTTTTAGGGAGAACACTTAACACTGACTGTCATTAGAAACTTCTAGACACTCTAAGTTCTTGACAATTTCCTTTTAAAAAATCTAAATTTTGTGTAAAATTTGTACTTTAATTTTGATATCATAGAGTGTAGCTCCAACTCTTGATAAAGTTACTCAGCCATTTTGAATAAGAATAAACATTTCAAATATGTAATCTCAAAACAGAAAGAAGTTGGTACTGTTTAGGACATTTCATAGTTTAGATTCAAGGAGAAATGCTTGCATTATTATCCCATTTTTTTTTGCTCCCACCTACAATTTCAAGCAATACTATTCCCATGATTCCTTGCAGTGGTCAGTGACCTATGAACTATGACCCAGTCTTTGACCTGGCAAATTGTGTGACAAAAAACTGCAAAGTAGATAGCGTGTTGTGTCCTTATGGCATTGAAAATATCTAAATTGGCAATTACAGGGTTTTAGTTTATGTTCAAGTTCAAGTTAATGTACATCAATTTATTATTATGCAAGTAGAGTGGTTGTGATCCAAGGGCTGTTTCCATAGCAACCAATAGAATCATCAGGTATATCAATTGATGGGTGTTTATATTCATTTATTCAGCTGTAGATAATGTCATGACGATGTGTAATATTATTTGATATATAATCTACAGTGTCTTGATATTTTTTTTCCATTTACAATAAATACTGATAAGTACTTTAAAGTCAGTTGTCATTGTCATATTTCTACACAATCTGTTACCATGGTAACGATTCTCACTTCAGCTAAACTCAAAATGTACAATATGTATGTATGTGTGTATGTATGTGTGTTTTGTTTGTGTGTCTGTCTGTGTACCAGGTATGTGTGTGTGTGTGTGTGTGTGTGTGTGTGTGTGACTGTGTGGACACTGACATCTGTGTGTTTTAATGTGTCTGTGTTTATGTGTATGTGTGCACACTGAGTTCTATATGTGTCTGTTTTAGTGTCTGCCCTACAGTTTCTGTGAGTGTAAACTTACGTTTCTCTATGTATATCTCTACTTCTGAGTATGAAGAATGTGTGTGTGTGTGTGTTTGTTTGTTTGTTTGGATATGAGTTTCTTGGTTTGTCTCTGCATATCTCTACATGTCTCTGTCGGTGATTATATGGATGTGTGTTTATGGCCCTTTATACTTCAACTCCCTGGGGAGCATACAGTCCATTGCAGCTTACACCATTTGTTCACCCAAATCAAATGTTTGCAAATTTATTATTAAAGATAAAATTTCTAGGCCCAGCTGACTATAACCTCATCAACGAGCTGAATACTCAAGCTAGTATATGTTTTGGAAGATTTCTTTTATGGTTGAAAGGATATTAAGCACACCTGTGTATGGCCACACATTGGCGAATCTGTTTTGCGGATGTCTTCATAAATTAGCATGTCATTAGCAACAGGTCAGTGATTGGCCAATTCATTTTGACCATGTGGCACTACAGGAACACCTGTTTCCATAAATTTTGGCACCGTACGTTGAGGGATGCTTATGATATTATATTAATCTAGTTCGGCTTGTCCACGATTTCAGGAACAGACAGGTAAGTAAAATTTAATCCCTGTAACTTCTAATTTTTACGTCGCCTTCTAAAATTTTGTTTTCGTCCACAAGACTTGAGATAGGCTACATGATTTCACTAACCTGTACCACTGTGTTATCGTGACACTCTGTGAGTCTGATTATTAACCACGGTATGTACTACATAATGATGTAATTTCATTACCAGTGCAGCTGCAATAATTGTAGCGTTTGTCGTGATTTTTTGAGGGAATTTTCTTGTGTTTGTGCTTTTTTCTCGTTCCGATGTTTACATGTAACTGGACGGCAAATGCTGTAACGACGGAAGCGATTCAGATTTCAATCTCTAAGTTGGGTGGATTTTTCTGCTAAATTAGGCCTTACCTGCCAAACTATCGGACACTTTCTAACTCCAATTAATTACGGAGCCTTCAAGACCCAAGAAATATTCACTGGGTGTACCCCCGGCCCCGGGGAGGTACCACAGCATTTTGAAACGCGTGTAGTACTATCACTTACTATTACGCGCTGACATCTCGCTCACGTTTTCAGTGTGATCTCGTCTATTTGAGTTTGCCCAACAGGAATTGTAACGTTTCTTTCGTTTAATTTTTTGTATAGTTTGAGACTAATTACAATAATTGTAGGGTTGTTTTTTTTGTTTTTTAAGTTTTCATTAATCCTGCGTTTGCGCTAAAAGTTAGTTTTTGAGTGCAAACCCTGGAAGATTAAACCCAATAATGAAAAATATAAAGGTCAAAACGAAACACCAGATACTAGAATTATTGCATCTATGTTTGGGATTAAAACAAACACGTCAGTTTTTTATTAGATCGTCAATACAAATACGTATTTTTCTAGATCTGTTGTAGAGCATTGTTTTAATATTGTATCGTAATCTAAATATTATAACCACTTGAATAGTACACAATGTCAATGCAATCGGGAAAATAATGTATTCGTGAAACAAAGTTTTTAGACAAGTGAAATAGTGTGAACAATAGTAAATGTAACATATATTACACCTACCAAAACCTAATACAACATGCAGAATTTATGGCCGGGGGGGGGGGGGGGGGAATATTTTAGTAAAAATTTCTTTGCAGCCCCACCTCATACTCACAAAAAGTCTGCCCCTTTGCATGTTTGCCTTCCAAAACTGCAACATTGACAGCCTCTGTAGCCGTGCGCCCCACCCCCAGGCTACACTGAGATACACTACATTAAAATAACGATGGCAATCAAATTCAGCCGGCATACCTAATTAATAATTTCTTTACTAAGATGTGGGCTTTGCAAGGAGAGGTCTCATATTGCACTGTATAACAACTATTTCGAGATCCTGAAGATATTTGTACAAACATTTCATTTACAATAGCATCAAATACAGCCTTCTGTGATTCTTATATAATGCATGTGAGTGCTATAAAATTTTGGGAGGGGGTAGTTGATAATTATTGCAAGTTTTTCTATTCTGGGTTTTCCAGGACTGTGCGAACCCTGTTATAATCATGTCATACAAGGTTATCCATCCAATCACATACTCCAAAACACAGACCAATTTGACAGTATATGTTTCCAATATGCAACCAATAAAAACCATTAGAATTTAATTTTATACAAAAATAAAAATTAGTACAGTAATTCAAAATAGTACAGAACTGATAGTTACGAAAATGTATTAATTCAAAGGTTACAGGGTAAAGTTCAAAGGTTACATACATAAAGTGTTGTGAATGATTATACAATAATTGGGTAACCCATAATATGTCTGCAGCCATTGCTTTTTACAATAATTTCCTTGTTTTGTCTTGAACTTTGATTTCAATCACTTGTAATTTCTCTCGTTTATCACATGTCAATTCAAATGAAAGTATATTATGGGATGGCTTATTTTACGGGTAGTCTGCCAAAATAACTTGGCAAAAATTCCTGTGAATCTATAACTTTTTAAATCACATGAACTTTATTTTAGGCTGGAATCATTAAAATAGTACTTATTTGTGAATTGATGATAAAATTGTGTGACTTTCCCGCCAAAAAATCATTTGACAAAAATCCTTCTTCACCTATAATTTTTTACAAGGTTGAACTTAATTTTAGGTTTGAATCTTAGGAAAATACATAAAAAAGAAAAGGTGCCAATATTTTCGTTCTAAAAGCAAACCCATTCACAAATACTGAAACAAATGCATTTCCAGTTACATATGGCTACCAGTTGTAGTCAAGGTGTCAGGGAAGTTTTCATAGTGTGAAGAGCGCCACCACACTATGGATGCTGGTAAATATATCAGTATGTTACAATTTCAAATTGAGTGTAATTGAACCCATGCAATAATATATGTATGATTATTGAATTGTTGAAAATCCATTATTTTATCTGACAATTCTTGCAAGAAAACTACAGCCCATTTCAAATTACCATTCAGTGACTGTTTGATACAACCACACAGAAATGAGTAAGAAACTGCATGTTCTACACTAAGATTTAGACATTATGTCTAAATGAATTGTACTATAACTAAACGCAGACACTTAGGAGGCAATGATTTGACATCTGTATTTGATGTCTGCATGGTTGTATCAAACAAAGTCACAGTAACTTGAAATGGGCTGTAAATTTCTTTCTAAATGCTCCCAGTACATTTCTCCCTCAAAAGTAGCAAAATGGTTCTTTTACCCAAGCAACAACTTTAAAAGTATTTCTGTTTTAAACAATAAATGTTAAACATTATATTCATAATAACATGTAATAACAAATGTGCCCATCTTAATTTGTTCTTTAATTAAAATCTGCACAAAATATAGTTAAAACACCAATTCACACACTCCCTGTCCACTACCAATGATACCAGTATTTGGTACAAACTTGCCTTTTTCCGTTAAATAGTTAACAATTTTTACTTTTCACTGTCTTTATTCTCCAAATAATTCAAGTTTAAAATCAATGATAAAGGAAGTAGATATATTATCTGTGATTAAGTTAATATTATAAGATATTAATTTCTGTTGTTATTCATCTTAAAAATAACATATTGCATGCTAAAATAAGATTACCGTAGTGCTATAGGAGTACCACGTGTGGCAATAACCACCACAGTAATACCACATAAGGCAATAACCACCATAGAAATACCACATGTGGCAATAACCACCATAGGAATACCATATGTGGCAATAACCACCATAGTAATACTACATGTGGCAATAGCCACCATAGTAATACCACATGTGGCAATAACAACCATAGGAATACCACATGTGGCAATAACCACCATATTCACTATTATACAGCTCTCTTTGTATCTACCATAACCTCCCCAGCATGTGGCATATCCCCATACTACACCTGGTATCTCACTATGTTCACATATCTAGACATGGTATCTCAGTATGTGATTGCTATGGTACATGTGCCACACCACCATGGGATAATCTTAGTAGATATTTATTTATACAAGGTAAAATACCGGTACATGTCCTTTTCAATCAATCACCCTGGCTCTATACAATAACTTCAGATCATTTCAACCAATCAGTTGTCAGATCATTTCAACCAATCAGCTGTCAGATCATTTCAACCAATCAGTTGTCAGATCATTTCAACCAATCAGCTGTCAGATCATTTCAACCAATCAGTGGTCAGATCATTTCAACCAATCAGTTGCCTGCAAACTATATAAAATAACTGGAATGACAGAAGTTAAACCAAATGACCACAAACAAAAAGAATTTTCAAGTGGAATAATTAAATCAACTGAAATGCTATAATTGACGTTATTATATTCATACCTCATTATAATGAACAGATTGTGAAGAAAAACGTAATAATGAAGGTGGGAGTTCTCTATATAATGAACAGATGATGGTGACCTTTCTAAAACGGACATGTTGGAAGACCCCCATATAGCAAACATGTTACAAAACTTTTTAATCTATTATAATGAACAGGTTATTTAGAAGGAAGAACTAGTCTATTATAATGAGGGTGGGAGTTCTCTATGTATAATGAACAGATGATGAGGACCTCTCTAAACCGGACATGTTGGAAGACCTCCATATAGTGAACATGTTAGGAAAGTTTTACCCTATTAATGAATATGTTAGAAGGAAGAACTAGTCTATTATAATGAGGGTGGGAGTTCTCTATATAATGATCAGATGATGAGGACCTTTCTAAACCGGACATGTTGGAAGACCTCCATATAGCGACAGTTCACCTTTAAAATGAACACATCATAGAATCAATGAATAGGATGGAAGACCTTGATCCTTATCGCAAACTAACACAGACACTTTGTATGGTTAGGAGTTCATCTACATAATGACCCTTCTATAATGTACGGGTTGGAAAGACCTCCCTATTATGAACAGATTTGGAAGAAGTCTGGAATGGTCAAGTGCCTCCTATAAGGGCATCAATGATTTCTTATTTTTCAAAAAAGGTTCACAACTTTTTATCGTGGACATCAATGACATGACAGGTCAAAACACCAAGCAACCATGTCAAACATTTTCACATTTAAAATCACATCATTGAAAATTAAAAATATAGAACTGTAAGAGATGACATGGACTGCCATCAGTTTTTGAAACAGTGTTGGCAAGTAAACATTGCCAGAGACTACACTAAGTAATTCACTGTACATTTCATTCCCGCTTTGAACAGCAACCCTAGTGGCC
This sequence comes from Glandiceps talaboti, assembly GCF_964340395.1. Taxonomy (NCBI): domain Eukaryota; kingdom Metazoa; phylum Hemichordata; class Enteropneusta; family Spengelidae; genus Glandiceps; species Glandiceps talaboti. The sequence goes on along the minus strand of NC_135569.1, from coordinate 11,108,089 downwards.
AAACTTATATAAACCTTTGTTCTTTTATGGATACTCGGCATATGTCATTTTGAAGTTGCTGGCACCCTCTCTAAAATGTTATATTTCATAGTAAATTTATACTTCAAGGTTCAAGTGAAAGAGCAAAGCAATGTTTTTTGGGTATTATAATTTTTCACACAAACACATTTTCCAAACTCTGGTCAAAAGTGTCTTGATTTCAGGGGAAGAGCAATACCAGCAAGAATAGCAAACAAAACATTCACAGGGGGAATAGGAACACCAGCAAGAATAGCTAAAACATTATTTTCAAAGGATTTCATTTCAGGGGGAATAGTAACAGCTGAAGGAACAGCAAACAAAATTCCAATTTTCAAAATGACAAAGTCCAGTTTGTTATCAAGAAAAATTGCAATAATAACTATATACATAATCTGATAAATCCATAAATCAATAACATAATAAAACTTGATGAAATACTGGTACCTGGTACTAACTTAATTAATTCAGATTTGTTCAATGCAAGTTTACTCACTTCATGTTCAGTAGTTTTTCATTTTCTCATTCAACATGGAATTACTCAAGAAATTTTTTTTGCACTACGACTGTTTGTTTGTTATTCTCAGACATATCTGTTTGCTATGTTTTATATCTGTGTATTCAAGGTTGGCATGAAAACTTCTGACATATGTGGTATTTTGATTGTTAAACTTAGTTTGTTCAACATTCCTAACTTCCACCTTCTTCCCACTAGCATTATACTTCGACTCTCTCACAGTCCTCGAAGCTTCGCATAAATAGCTAAAACTTAGGTTGTGTTGCTTGGGCTTCGCTTAACACGTCAACAAAAGGTTAGCCTTATGTGATCGATGTGGGCACACAGTACAGGGATACTGGGATACTAGTATACGAACGAGTTCAGATATCCAGTAGATGCATACAAAACAACCCAAGTTTTAGCTATTTATGCGAAGCTTCGAGGACTGTGAGAGAGTCTACATTATACTATATTTGAATCTGAAATAGTGGCACAAGCTGAGTCTATAAGCTATTAGACTTTCTCACAGTCCTCAGAGAATCACATCACTAAAAGGGCTGTTTTGTATGTACCAATACCTACTGCATAATTTGTACTGTGGGCCATCATCGACTACAAAGGGCTAATCATTTGTTGACGTGCAATGACATCACAATAACAGGTGTTGCAGTAACACATCAACAAATGATTAGCCCTATGTAGTCGATGATGGCCCACAGCACAATGATATTCTAGTATAATTATTCGGTAGATATTGGTACATACAAAACAGCTAATAGCAATGCTCCCCAGGACTGGTGAGAGAGTCTAATAATTTGACTTGAGTGAAAATATTAGTGCATAAATTCTTGATTAAACTGTACTATACTAGTACATGTAAAATGTTAATATTGATGCATGTCTTTGACGACACTAAAATTATATTCTGGTATTGTTAGTACACTAGATATTAAACATAATATCCATGAAAATGATACTTCGCAATCATGCTGCTCTTTCATGTGCAATGAACAATCTGATTTAATTTGCATATCATTTGCATGTAGGTATGCAATAATGTTTTTGGGTATTGCACTGTAGTGAAAATACCACTACTATGTGCATGTGACTATGCAAGTAATCCCTGGTACATATGTATTGCACTGCAGTGAAAACACCAGGTCTGGGTTCTACCAAATAGCAATTGATGGTTATTATGCGTCAGAATTCAACAGAAATCTTAAATTGACAACCTATGAAATGTATAAACTCAGCTTGTGCCCCTTTAATATAAAATACAATTTTTCTTTCATAATTGAAAATTTGGTTATTTGATAAGCTTTCAATACAAGGTTTAATATTCTTCCCTTTACAATGCAAGGTAGAGATTATGTTATTTGTTCCAAGTAAATATTCTAAATTTTGTTCTTTAGACATTATCAGGGTTAATACCTATCCATGGATACCATTACAAAAATATACTATGCAATCCTGCAACCCAGGGTGTTACGCTTGCAAGACTACATCAGTTGTCAGGGCAACATGGTATTATTACAAAAGTATACTTTAAAATGCTGCTAACTGGAGTATTATGCTTGCAAGCAGAAAAGTCAGTTGTCAGGGGTAACATGATATTATTACAAAAACATACTAAGTGATTCTAAATGATTGGTAGGATGTTGTACATGATTATCACTAAAGTAAACTTTTTGCCCTATATCCTACACATATCTTGTCTAGTTTGCAACCACCGAAATCGAGAATTAGGGTAAGTCTAAAATCCAACGTTGGAATCCCATATTTTCACATTAGTGTTACTTATCTGTCATGCCATATAAGGACTTAGCTCAAAGATGGAAGATAAAATGATTCTGTGTTCGAGTTGTTGGGTTAAAATCTACAAAATTGTTTGTATTACCACATACATAGTTTGTTATATTTGACTGTGTTGTGTTGCCCTATCAGCCAACATTCTTTGACTGTTTGGGCAAGCTAACATGTTGTGTCTTAGACTAGCGTAGGCGCTACGATACCAGGTCTACAGTTTTCAGGGTGTGCCACGGTTTGTTATGTTGTTTCACAAACAATAATTTAAAAACAAGTTAAGAAATGTCAAGGTTACCCAAATATAAACAAAAAAGTGTTACACCATTGTGTTAAAACATCTCCAACTTAAAGATCCAAGGTATTTTTTTTATTAGAAACTAAAACGAAGTTGTAGACGCCATAAAATAATTAGACCACGACCCATTTTTATACGCCAATATTTCTATACTACATTGTCTTAGCTATATATCATTAAAAAATTTTGTTCATAACCAGTCAAGCTTGTTGCCGTTGGATACGACAAATTCAAAACATTTGCATATTAATTCAAGATGTTTTGGAATTGTGATTGTTTTTCTTTAAACGCCTGTCTTCTAACTTTTTTCTCCTCTTCTTCTTTTTTCTTTTCTTCTTGCTCTGCCCGGATTTCCTCTTCAAATTTTTTATCCCTTGATTGTTCGTCGATCTGAAATCAGACAAATTGTTAATTTCATGAAGACAGAGTTTCAAAGAAAGCTCACAAGTAATTTTTTTCTAAAATGCAAGGTTTACTCTACACATTGCATTCCTTCCATCCCATACAGCTTTTTTTCTGAATTACAAGACATGGATATTGAAAGTTGCCATGTTTAACAACTAATATTATAACTAGGAAAAGCCCATAAGCTGGCACAGGGTAGATTCAATTGTGACTGGCTGCCTCATGATGATATTGTAGATAGCGCCCTCTGTGGAGGATGCACATAGTATATAGAACACACATGCGTAGTCATTGCGCCGCAATGCATCCTTGGATAAAACCACCTAAAGAAATTGCATAGTATATAATGTAGTACACGCATGCGTACTAGTCATTGAGCCATTACGTGGCTGCTTCACAGCCACTGCATGAGCTATTTCAAGATGGACAAGCCTAGCTGCAGTTTCTAGGCTAGCAGGTTTGTAGTCAGTAAGGTATGCTGTGACGGGGCGCCCTCACACATCGATCAACCCCTCTCATGCCAGTGAGGGTGGAGCGATAAAATCATAATAATACTTTCACATGAAGAGAAATGGCAGATCTCCAATGTCCATGTGTGTATTTGTTAAAATAAACATGTCAGAGTTTGTTCTCGACATGCATATTATATGCTGGTCACTATGCAAACCAATATGCAAATTAGTCACCATCGTTAAAAACCATCCTGGGGAGAACACTGTAAGAATCATAATTTTTTAGGGGCATGAAAAAATTGAAAACTAAAGTAGATTTTACCAACTCATCAGGCTATAAAATCACTGGTTCTCAAATTACTGTTATTTAACAGTGGTACTAGTGGGAGCTAAAACTTATAAAACATATTTAGTTTATTTACAACAACTCGAAATATACCTTTGCTGAAAAGAAGTCTGCAGCTCCTTTGACGCCCTCTTTGTCTACATCTATTTCTGTTAATCTGGCAAGTTCACTTAGTCCGCTACCAACTTCTAGTTCTCCAGCAGCTGCTTTCCTAAATATCAGTAAAAACTGAAAAATAGAACAGTATAACAGTACAAATAAGTCTGACTTCTATGGTTCCAATCTAAAATAAAGTTGAAATAAGCCAAGAAATTCAAGTAAACAAGAATTTGTGTCAAATAATTTTAGCCAGAAAGTAACACAATTTTATCATAAATTTACAAATAAGTCTGACTTCTATGGTTCCAATCTAAAATAAAGTTGAAATAAGCCAAGAAATTCAAGTAAACAAGAATTTGTGTCAAATAACTTTAATTGGAAAGTAACACAATTTTATCATAAATTTACAAATAAGTCTGACTTCTATGGTTCCAATCTAAAATAAAGTTGAAAAAAGCCGAGAAATTCAAGTAAACAAGAATTTGTGTCAAATAACTTTAATTGGTAAGTAACACAATTTTATCATAAATTTACAAATAAACCTGATTTCTATGATTACATGCTAAAATAAAGTAAGGCGAGTCTTAAATTTACAGAAAAAACAAGAATTTTATACAATAACTTTAGCAGGACACTGAAGTTTGGTGAACTTACTTCTCTGTAACTAATTTGACCATCATGATCCTCATCAACTGTAGCAATCATTTCTTTCAAACCAAGATGTGTTTGTGGTGCTCCAAGCTTCTCCATCATGTGTTTTAATTCTTCAAAATTGATAAATTTATCATTATCGACATCGTATCTGCAAAATTCAAAACATCAATCATATAAATCACTCAAAACAATAAATTGTTATATATTTTTATGCATGCTGTAAAAAGGTATGAAGACATAACACAGTCCTATATTATTGCAAGGTTTAGGCAAAAAAACTGCCCCACTATTTAAAGCTTACAACCTTAAAATGAATATATGCAAACGTTCAAAATCCATCACGACAAGATTTCTGTACACAGATATCCGAGGTCTTTGCGTATTCCCTGCAGCATTTTACTGGGAAAAGAATGAAAGTAGCTAATTTACATAACAATGTGGCCATTATTATGCAAATTAGACAGCATGATGAGGAGATTTCGTGTGACGAAAACTGTATGGGTATGTAGTTTTTTTTACATGAGTATTGACTAACATAAAATATAGTGAATTGAATTACGTGCAAGTCAATGTACGGTTGTTTATTCACACAGACTGCTCAAGCAATGACTCATCCCATGAATCATGGCAGAGATGATTTTCCTGTCTTTGCAAATAATTTCACCTTTTTTTTTCTATGATGCGTGTCTGTAAAAATACATGTAATGAAATATTCATACATTTTACCATTACTAGCTAAGTCAACGAACTATATGGTACATACTATTTGTCATGTGGGTACCCACAGTTGACATTGTTGGGATTTTAAGGGGACTATTAATGTGTTAATACTTTACTATCAACTAGATGTACATCAGTAGGTTGTGTAAACACAGGTAGCCGTACCATCTGGGTCTTAGCTTCTATTCGAAGTATCATTTTCCATCAATCTAAACAAATTTTCGTTTCTTTTCAAAACTACCTGAAAAAGGTATGTGTTGCCTCCAAAATAACCAAAGCCAATTTCGTTTTCCATTTCCATTGTAAAAATTCTCTCCCTCCAAAACTATATATCAAGTTATTATTTTCACATCAAGACTATGGAAACAGAATTCTTGTCCTCCCGCCAAAACTATGAGAACAAAATTTCTGCTTTCCCTCAAAATCTATCTGAGCAAAATTTTTATTTTTTTCAAAAAAAAACAAAAAAAATTTTGTTTTCCCTCCAAAATTATAAGACCAATTGAATTATTGTCTTCCTTCTGAACAAACAATTCCCTCGTCTTTTCGTACAAAAACATCAAAACAAAATCCCTGTTTTCCCTCTAAAAATATACCTGAACAAAATTATCGTTTTTCTGTTCCAGACTATACATTTAAATCTCGTTCTCCTTAAAGATTCTCGTTTTCTCCACTAAATTTCCTCTCCAAAAAACAATGTCCCAAAATTTTATTGTATTATTTTTTGACAAATCTCAAATTCACTTTTACAGAATAGATTATTTATTAAATGATTTAAATGACATTTTACATTTTCATAATATTGAACCCTAATTTTTTTTAATTTTTTCACTCATTCCTTTGAGACTCATTCTAGTAATGATGACATAAGCTTCATAACCAAAAGTACCTATTTTTGTAAGGAATCTAAATATACTCAATTTGTTGATGAAATAATGTTCAATTTGTCAAATGTGTAAACAGCTGATTTTAGGTTGGCAGCTATCTACCAAATTTATTGCTGTACATGCAGACTACGTGTTCACATGTACTTTGTAAATCATTACATTTTCCTGACAACAAGTAGGTGACACACTGCGACTAATTTAGTCATGGTAGATAGTACTTTTAGCATTTTGAAGAATTTTTGTCTTGTATTGCCTTCTCCAGGGGGAGAGGATATACTGCCCAAATTTTCAGACGGTGTCGTGCAGCCGAAGTTCAAAACATGTACCCATGAAAACATGAAGACATTTCTCAATTTATCAACCTATAAATATAACTTCTAACAGCTGTGATCAGCCTCACTTTCAAACTGTTTTAATATGATGCAATGTACACTTAGATCAATCAGCATTAGTGTAGTTCTCACATACGAATTATAACAGACAATTGTAGGCAAACAGGTTCACGAGTCCACACAAATCAGTCACTTTACAGTCAACTCTGGTTCCTTCTATAATGATATGATCCATACATTAATATATAATGAATAATACATGAGACCACTGTGACAATGACATCATCACCATCATATGTATATGTCAACATTAAGTTAATAAGGTTATATAGTTGCAATAGTACAACACAACGACATGAGCCTCACCGAATATAATATCTTCGTTTGACATAAATTCACAGTTTAAGTCGGTGTCCTTAGGTGACTACGCTTTTAAGCTGGGTGAAATTTATAAGTGTGGATGCATTTGGACGAACTCTGGTTGTGATGAACTTGATGATGATGATCACTGCAGGAAAACCGTTAGTCTGTATGTCAAAGTCTGTATGCCAACTGTGGTTTCCAACTGTGAATTCAGGTGTAAATCATAACGATACTGTATTAGGTGTATAGGAATTTAGATTAGGAAACCGTAATCTAATTTCAGGTTAGAATTTTTGAGTATACGACCATTATGGCAAAACGCCAGGCGTGATAGGGGAAAAACGATTACAAATCCCCACGTGATTGGATTCTAGGCAACCGCCAACCATTTTGAAGTCATGTTGAAGATGGGTGAAATGTGGGCATGGTTCAATAACCAGCTTATCAGTGTTACAATTTAAAATCAGTCTAGAGTTCGGTCACATCAACTCTGGTTACTGTAATGTGAACCTAGAATGTTTATAGGCTTGGTGTAAGGAAACAAGATATAACATAACCAAGTCAACATTTAAACTTTACATAGTGATACTGCAAATTTTAATAAATCGATGTTATTTTTATTGAAAAATTTTAGGTCAAGACCTGTATTTTACAATAGTAAACAAAACACAGCATTGGCAAATAGATGAAAAATTCCTTAGTACTCAACTGTTGTCACGGTTTCATTGGTGACCCCTTGACAAGTAATAAAGGAACTCTGATGTTTTGCTACTTTAGCACACAAGTCACGTTTTTGCTAAGGTGTCAGTGAGGGCAGGACTGGATGCCAATGTGGTTTCTAACTAAACCACTGTGAGTGGAAGTGTAAATGGTAACGATACTGTATAGGAACTAGACTATGTGAGTGGAGGTGTAAATGGTAACGATACTGTATAGGAACTAGACTATGTGAGTGGAGGTGTAAATGGTAACGACACTGTATAGGAACTAGACTATGTGAGTGGAGGTGTAAATGGTAACGATACTGTATAGGAACTAGACTATGTGAGTGGAGGTGTAAATGGTAACGATACTGTGAGTGGAGGTGTAATTGGTAACGATACTGTATAGGAACTAGACTATGTGAGTGGAGGTGTAAATGGTAACGATACTGTATAGGAACTAGACTACAGTGAGGGGGAAATCTCTCATGATTTTCAAAAAAGTTATGCTGTTATTGTTAATGTGGTTGGAAAACCCTGTAAAATTGTCTGGGGCGTCAACTAGAATCTGCCTTCCTTCAAGCTTATAATCCATATAATACATAATGAACTCGGGGAGAAATCTGGCGAAAAGACCAATTTCCTACACCTCAGGTAGTATCCACCTGTTTGACAAAATATAACACTTGCAGTACCCATAAACTAACACAGAAATTACAATGAAGATGAAAATTGTATAAAAATATAAATAAACTTATTAGCCTGACATACATGGTATCCATGACAATAAAAATACCAGATATTAAATCTGAAATGTCTAGAAATTGGCAGGCTATCTGGTATAAAAATTCTGTAAAACTTTATTTAAGGTAACAAATTTAATTTGTAACTTCCACTACTGTACTTTATGATACTATACACTGTATGGTATTATATTTCATACCATAATCACATGGAATAACTTTGATGGGTTATAAATAATTAAGAGTGGTTAAACCACTTGCCTCCTCAACCACTGAGGCCAGGGTTCGAACCCATTAGGGTTTGATTACATTTACCACGCTGAAAGTAAGAAGGATGTTGTTCAGTTTGAATCTACCAAACAATGCAGGTTTTCCTGGGTATTCCAGGTTCTTCCTGCATTAACAATGAAGCCATGAGGATTGGCCCTTACTGGACTTCTTGGGAGACAAGTGTTTATATACTTAAAGAATTATCCAGTATAAATAACGATTAATATATAAGTAACAAACTATTCATGGTGACTGGTTTCTGGGATACTGATGTAGGGTACCTAGTAGACTCTCTTACAGCCCTCGGAGCTTCGCTTTACTAAAATTAAAGCTAAACGAATTATTTTGTATGTACCGATGCCAGCTAATTAACCGTACTCGAATATCCTTGTACTGTGCGCCCTCATCGACCATGATAGAGATAACCATTCGTTGACGTGTGACTGCGACGCTCCGTGTTATCGCGAAGCCTCGGACTTCGCAATAACACGGAGCGTCGCAGTCACACGTCAACGAACATATATCTCTATGTGGTCGATGAGGGCGCACAGTACAAGGTTGTTCGAGTACGATGGAGTACGTTATGTAGATGGTATCGGTACATACAAAATAATTCATTTAGCGTCGATTTTAGTAAAGCGAAGTTCCGAGGACTGTGAGAGAGTCTAGGTACCTAGCTACAGACTTGGCTATACTGAATTGACAAATGATTGACATTGCCAAGTCAGACAACCAAGTCTCTAGGCTAGGTATACTACATTATATAGGGTAGATTAAAACATATGTATATGAAAGTTTAGGGTAGATGAAAATATACGTATATGAAAGTTTAGGGTAGATGGAAACATATGTATTTGAAAGTTTAGGGGAGATGAAAACATATGTATTTGAAAGTTTAGGGGAGATGAAAACATATGTATACGAAACTTTAGGGGAGATGGAAACATACGTATACGAAAGTTTAGGGGAGATGAAAACATACGTATACGAAAGTTTAGGGGAGATGAAAACATACGTACATGTATATGAAAGTTTAGGGCATGACAATAATTATATGTATTATGTATATGAAAGTTTGGAGTCATAGAAATGATATTATCACAAGATATGAAACTGCTTTTCATGACAACAGGAAACTGTCCAACATGTTTTGGTATCGACTTCCTCTCAAAGATATGTTATTATATATATAATATAGAAATGATGAGTAATGGAAATACGAACCATCAACATATTTTTTTGTATTAAAAAAATCAAAATTAAACTATGATTAAAATATCAAATCATTATAGATTTAATGGCATCATAACTATTTTGTCAGATTTGCTGATCTGGTGATTCTCTGTTAACAGGGTGAAAGCTGATCAGAACTTTCAGAAACTCTTTGAGTTGAGTTTTGTTGAGACCATCCAATTTTCAGTTGTGTTTTTATGTTTTACTGACCTTGTGATTCTCAGCTGTTTAACAGGATGAAAGCTCGTCAGAACATTTCGAAACTCTCTGAGTTGAGTTTTGTTGAGACCATCAAGCTTTCAGTTGTATTTTGTCATTTCGTTATAACGCATTTTTATGATTTGTTTACGAGTCATTTATAATTATTATGCATGTATCAGTCTAGTGCTAGCCATGCACTGAATCTCAATAGATGACTCAATACCAGGCTAATCACAAAGTGGAATGGACTGAAAGCTTTTAGCAAAAATCAACTTGACTTTTTAATTTTGAATCTGACGTGATGAAACAAGTCCAGCATAAAAAATACATGTACAAAGATTGGCCTTGTAACCCGGATCCAACCAATGAGTTTGAACGGATGCAATAAAGTATGGTAGCCATGACATTTACACAGATAGGACAAGGCCCTAGATCTATCTAGGGCCTTGAACTCAAATATGTGTAGTCTAAAGGCTATCTATGGCTTCAAATCTCTTCTCACCAAAGAAATATTTTGAAGCCACGGATAACCGCTAGACTAGTCACTCTGAAGAATGAATGAAGTATGCTGTTGACAAAGTCAAAGTCAAAGTCAAACTCACCACATAGCCTGTTTATAAATTTAATAAATCACAATCTGTGATTTTGTTTCACTGTCACTAACCGCTCATAATGCTACCGAGGGGAAAACAAAACTCAAAATGCCTGGATTCTACTGGCTATATCAACGACAACTGATTTAACCATGCCCCCAAAATGGCAGTTATCAGGAAGCAGGAATGTTTGTAGAGATTTACATAATATTCCCCATATGTAAATTATGTTGCTCTTGTGCACATCTCAATGAGGGCACATCTACATACTGACTTCATTTGAATAGAGTTAATTAGGCTGACTGTATGTTATCACTCCCCATTGTGTCCAATCAGTTTGAGTGCATCTTCTAAAACCAATCAGTTTTAACATACAAATTTCAAACTACATTAACTGAATGTCGTCGATAGCTTTACACATGGTTAGTGAAGCAACATCACATATTGCTCTGTACACAGGCTACTCATAACATCACTTATAGACAGGCCAAGCTAAGATCTTTGGACTGTATGCTCTCCAGGGAGTTGAGGAAGTATAAAGGGCCGCTGTGTCGCTATAGATCCATGCCAGGGGTAATCATTGTAAAGTGCTTTGAGCACAGAGTGGGAAAGTGCTATATAAAAACCAACATTATGATTATAATATGTTTCAAGAATATGGTTAACTTAAAGATTAAATCAGATGATCTGAGTGGGCAAAAATTATGGTCCTTAGTATTTACTGAAAAGATGATCCTTCACTCTATGTAAATATGTAAGAACAAAGATGTGGTTATGTGTGGTGATTGTTTACAGCATGGAGGTTACAGGTCTCCCCTTATACCTCCATGTTTATAGTTACACTGATAATACAACGCTATCAATCTTTTATCTCCATGTCAAACCAGTTACCATGTATGGACTTGTTATGTGGTGACAAGATTAATGTAAACATTAAGATCACATGAATGTTGTTAGTATAGTATATAGTACTGCACCAATCTGATTAAAATCCGATGTAGTGTACACGTCGTGATTTCTTTTTGGCTGTTACGTTTACTGTCATTTGTTCTTTTGTGAATTCAATACCATAGATTTTCCCAAACCCAATCTCATAAGAATCCATCTTACAATATAACACTCAAGTTCGAAATTAAAATGAGAACCACCAGCAATAACGATAACATTGTTGTCTGTGCTCTGTGTTTGTGCTCTTTTCAAAACAGAGCGCTCTGAAGTATTGTTTTGCCACATTACACATTTTCATTGGTTGAGTGAATTCACTCGGCACTTTCATATGACTCAGAAAAACCTATGGTATTGTGTCAGATGTATGTAACGAATGCTCACAAAAACCAAACAACAGTAAACGTAACAGCCAAAAAGAAATCACAACTTGTACACTACATCGGATTTTGATCAGATTGAGTACTGTACATCATATTTGGCATAAAACATTTGAAAAAATACATAATTCATGACCAAAAAATAGAAATACAACAATACATACACTAACTATAATAGTAAATATGTTAATCTATAAGAAAATACAAATGATTGTGGTAAACAGCACAGTGATAAATTAACCCAAACTATTGGCAATGAATCTATATCCCCAGTCCCTATTCATTAAATACATTGCTCGTTGGCTCGATGGTTTGCATTATGTATGAGAATATAGTCCCTCTATGGTAGAGGGACCGTGATGAATATTTCATGTATGAACTTAATTCTGGCATTAGATGTATCGTTATTTCAACATTGTAGTAGAGTATGGAGTGGATCGCCTACAACCTGGTTGGTACATATAGTGCACACAGTCTACAGGGTCAGTACACATAGTGTACACAGTCTACAGGGTCAGTACACATAGTGTACACAGTCTACTGGGTCAGTACACATACAAATGTAGTGTACACAGTCTACAGGGTCAGTACACATAATGCACACGGTTTACAGGGTCAGTACACATCATAGTGCACACAGTCTACAGGGTCAGTACACATAGTGCACACAGTCTACAGGGTCAGTACACATAGTGTACACAGTCTACAGGGTCAGTACACATAGTGTACACAGTTTACAGGGTCAGTACACATAGTGCACACAGTCCACAGGGTCAGTACATATAGTGTACACGTCACAGTCTACAGGGTCAGTACACATAGTGTACACAGTCTACAGGGTCAGTACACATATAGTGTACACAGTCTACAGGGTCAGTACACATAGTGTACACAGTCTACAGGGTCAGTACACATAGTGTACACAGTCTACAGGGTCAGTACACGTAGTGGACACAGTCTACAGGGTCAGTACACGTAGTGGACACAGTCTACAGGGTCAGTACACATAGTGCACACAGTCTACAGGGTCAGTACACATAGTGTACACAGTCTACAGGGTCAGTACACATAGTGTACACAGTTTACAGGGTCAGTACACATAGTGCACACAGTTTACAGGGTCAGTACACATAGTGCACACAGTCTACAGGGTCAGTACACAGTGTACAGTCTACAGGGGCAGTACACAGTGCACACAGTCTACAGGGTCAGTACACATAGTGTACTGTGTACACAGTTTACAGGGTCAGTACACATAGTGTACACATGCAGTCTACAGGGGCAGTACACAGAGTGCACACAGTTTACAGGGTCAGTACACATCATAGTGCACACAGTCTACAGGGTCAGTACACATTACAGTCTTTCTTGTTATTATGTAAGGTGAATAAGCTGCTCTATGTTACATCACTGGAATGCATGGTGTTTATAGTACACAATACAATAGTCAATAGTACAAATCTGTTACCAATGTCCTATTATTATTGGGACTAATCTTCTCTTTTCTTGTCTTGAGAAAGTTAGTCTATTTACACCATGGTCTGCGATTTTGTTTTACAGTCTCACCATGGAAGTCTAACCACATGAACCATGGGTGATACTTCAAACTCGGATTCAAAAGATGTCAATATGTAAATTGTACCATCACTGAGCTAAACACAAGAGTGACATACAAGTAATTCATATAATACTAGAGTGAATGTTAGGTCAATATCTACAGCATGCTGATTGAGGGCATGACTAAGTTAATCAGTTGCCATTGATAGCACATTACAATGTAAACAGGCTATGAGAAAGTTAACACTGCCAAAGTTTCACTTCTCTGGCAAAACTTATAAGTTTTCCCAGTAAAGCAGGAAGTGTTATCAAATACTTCTATATACTACATCCTGGCTATGTATATAGTATATTTTATTTTGGAGGTGATCTGATTTGAACAATTTGGACATTAGAATGCACATGCATACCATTTAGTTAGAGATACAACATTCCTGCCACTAATCTTGCTATTAGCCAGCACTCGGGGTTGAGAAGCCTGATAAGGCAGAAAAAATTCATGACATTATCTGACACTCTAATCTACCTACAACAGGCAATTTCTTTTATGTAATGGGCTAAACTCCAAGTGTGTGTGTGTGTGGGGGGGAGGGGGGGGCTTGTTAATTTTTGCTAAATTTAGAAAATCACTCAATAGCCGGAATTGTCATGACTGCATTCTCAAGACTGTTTTTACAACCCACAAGAGTGGCTATATATGAATCCCTTCAAAATATTTTGAGTTCAAAAATTAACTGTACATTTTGTGAAAATATAATAGTTGGAAGATGACAAGTTTAATTAATTGATTTCATGCTTGATTTAAGTTAATTACTTTTGTGAGCAGGTGGTCCCAGTCTTAATGCATTGTGTCTACACTGTACATTTAGTCATAATTATTTAGTTTTTATGCACTTGCTGGTATATAAATATCTGATGTTGACTCATTTTTGAAATGTGATGACAGTATTTAAGTAACATAATGACAGAAAATATGTATTTCCTGGATACATTTATTGTAAGAAAAATTTCCGGCTGGAGCAATTTTATACCAACAGAATTTTACCAACCGAACCCAGTAGTTTATAATTTT